>NW_022688879.1:67558-74057 GCF_011630105.1 Anneissia japonica | reverse complement strand
TAAAGTATAGTAATATTAAGAGTGGATTTTAAAGATGGGCAAAGGGGGTTGATAAAGGTGAGTGGAGAGCCATGAAACTAGCTTTAGACTAGGTGGAAACTTTCACTAACCTCAACTACATCCCTGACTATCAAAAAAAGTAGTATACAAAATGAGGTGAGATTACCATTTTTAAATATTGTAAAATCAATTAAAAAAAAATGATTTCTCACCTCCAATGGTGCGTACGCTGCTACGGTTACCGACGCTTGAAGCTTGATGTCACCTTGGCGATAGGTCACCGTCAATCGTGAATGGCCGATGGAATCCGCATGCAAGAACAGCATAGTACATGCACGCTCGGCAACTTCTGTATCACCTGTATAGCATCATGAGAAAAACACATTGTTTTTCAAGTATTTTTATATTCATTCCCCTCTAAATGGCACTCCCAGAAATTTGAATATAATTCTCTGATTTTTTTTGTTTATAACTAAAAAAATAAAATGGGGGGGGGAGAAACTTTTGAAGTATTCTTCAGGAAACACGGTATCCATACCTGTCTCTTATACACATCTTCTGCCACTGTTTATCTTAAATATTGAATTACTTTACCTTCCACAATACGAAATACTGTGGTGTCTGACAGCTGCTTGTCCAATGGTAAAAGCTTGCAGTCTGTACACCGTTTCTTCTCTCCTCCTAGAGATGGTGCATGAAAATAAACATAACCATATTACTATCAATTTATTTAATGAAGAAATGCTACCACCCAACAAAATTAAGAAGAAACCTAAAAAGTTAAAAAAAAAAACTTGGAATTTTCTGTTTAAAAGAAACATAAAGATATAGAGTAAATATTTTAAAGCCACACCTTGCGATTTCACATAACCAACTCATATCAACTGACCTCAGTTAGATGATAATGGTAGCACTCGCGTCAACTTTTACACGCAAATACACAACTGCAAGCAACAAGGTAGAAGTAGCTCCACAGAGCAGTGCTTGTCGCTGTAAAATACCTACTTGATTCAATGCGTAGCACACATGTGAATAAAGATCTATCTATTTACTAAAAGAAAATTCTTTACCCTTCCCAGCCTGTGCAAACAATGCCAGAGGAAGTGCCAAGGTTGTGCCCAACTCTGCTTCTACTCTTGAATCTAAGAACAGCATTTCAACTGGTCTCAGTACATAAACCTACAAAACAATGTAGATTATCCCATTCAATGAATAGATGACGGTTATTTTTCATCACTATGTGTAGCCCGTTCACACCCTGTAGTGGGTTAAGGCATCCACAACACAAAAACAAGTATGATACAGTTTAGTATTAAGCAATTATTAAAAAAATAAAGATTTGGATGCGAAACAAAAAATGGATAATGCATTACAGTATGAAGATATATTTCTAATATTTCTAATGGGTTTTTTCTGGCTATTGGTAGATTGTACAGTACACCAAAGACAATCCCTGCAAGCTTTCTTAGTAGTGTACAATGTTCATTTTACTCATGGACCACATTGTACACATAGACAAATTAGCATACCGTCAACGTGCTCTATTGCAACCTTTATTTAATTAAGCCCTCCCGCTCAAACAAAAGCTGAGCAGCGACTGGAACTGACCAGATACTGAAAAAATGTATAACGTTCAGATCGCACAATGTGGCTATAACCAATTTACGTCATTTTGAGATATGCTGCTCTCATACATAAAAGATTAAACAATAATAATATACCACTTCTTAAAGGAATATAATAATTATTAAAAATTCATTAATATAGGTATATTGCAACATATCAGCACTAACCTTACTTGACCCAGTGTGTGCACTATTGCGTACATCCGCTGCTGTAACCGTAGTCTCCCCGGGCATCGTTGCTGTGGTAACCAAACCATGAACATTCACATTAGCGATGACTTTATCCGACGATGACCAAGTGTAGTTTCCAGTACCACCAGTTGCCTAGATGATTAAAATGATTTTTTTCAAGTGTACCACTAATAATGATTTATTGTTGGTTCACACTGTCTCAGCTATCATTCTCAAATTTGGCTACAAGCTGACCTGTATCCACCCAGTTTATAGAAATGATTATCACTGAGCTTAAAAACCTGAGTACAATTAAGACAATAACAATAACATTGTATGGATGAGGATAATATTCCGTTTTTAAGACTAAGACCCTGGTTCAAACCTGCCTTCTTTTATAATTGCTTGGCTAATCGAGAAATCCTCACATGAGCGTTATAAGCAGGATAAGGAACAGTGTATCAAGGGCTCTAAAAGCCTAGATTATATTTTCAGTAGACCTTCTTTGCCAGCCTGCGAAATGATGCATTTTTATATTTACTAGTTTAGACGAGACTTTTTTTATACCTACTGTAGTTTAAGCGAACCCGCCGACCGCCAATAATGATGATTTTGTATAAAAATTAAATTAAATTTTTGGACAATTAGCGAAGCTGCCACCACGAAAAGTACGAGAAAAAAAAAAATTTTTCTTAATGTTTATTACGCTCGCCATTGCCTTGCAAAATAGATAGATATGTAAACAGATATGTATATTTCTTCCTAATTATATAAATTTAAAGCATTTAACCATCTTATTACTACACTGTTTACATTCAAAAATAAAATTGTATTTTTATTTTCTCCTCCGTCTGGATATTTTAGGCAAAACCATTTACTAAATCAAGAAAACAGAATTTTATTTTTTTTTTTTTTTCACCATCCTCAAACAATGTTTTAAAAAAATAAGTACACAAAACAAGGTATCAAAGAAGTCTCGCCTTACATATCATCTACAAAACTACAAAACACTGTGATACTCAATTCAACCAAAGACCAGACAGCTAATAAATAGAAAATACTATACATTTATATTCCAAAACTGATTCTTATTAAAGGCCTATTCTCTGTTTTATGGTAGTGAAAAATCACTAGCCATAAGTCAACTTCTTTGTATTTTAAGCTAGCCCAGCCTAAAAAAAGCTGAGGGTCAGATTTATCAAATTAGAAATCAGCTTAAAGTTCATTCTTCTGCCTTAAGTCAGATTTATCAATACTGCTTAGCTTAAAATTATAAAAGTTGATTGTATGCATGTACTATCTAAGATGATTTTTAGGCTAAAATTTTGCTATTAAGATGGTTTGATAAATCAGCTTGAGATATTTGCTAAAGGACATCTTAACTTTTTTGACATTTGCTAAGCTGAAATTGATAAATCCTGGGCCTATATATATTATAGATTACCTTGAGCTTGAATTGATAATGGGAATGGACAGATTTAGGTTGCCAAGGGAACACAAGTTCCGATGGTTCCACCACAAGTGGATTGTATATGTTGACTTCCTGTTTCCCAGCAATTGGAATCTTCAACTTCTTGACCGATTCATCCTAAATAAAGAAAATGCACTGACATAAATCAATCAATCACATGTTCTTCATTCTTTCAAAGGTTGTAATTTCATTGACATTTATATGTTCTGACTGCGTTATTGGGAAGGCCTTTAGTAAAATAGCAAGCGCTATTTGATCTTTCCTGGATATTGCAGTTGGTCTTCTCTTTTTCGCTCTATAATTTCAATGTTTGTTTTTTAGCTCTAATGAGGAGCTCTAGAAAACAGTCGACTGATTGATTAATAGACCTTTTTAAGCTCTACTGCCTCTATTATACTGCCCTCACAAGGCTGATTGATTGATATTTGATTAACAGAACCTTTTTTACTCTACTGCCACTATTATTCTGCCCTCATGAGCTCTAACATTTGGCTGATTGATTAATAGATTGATTGATAATTAGATCTTTTTTAATGCTACTGTCTCTATTATACCGCCCTCATCGGAGCTTTCGAGATTATGAGAACTTGTTTTAATGTAATATTTTGAAATTTTATTGTACTTGTATGCCCAAACTATTATAAAAAATTTTTTTAAATGAATAAAATAAATGAGCAAATATCAGCATAGTTTACTGTAGGATGACCAAACTAAATAAAAAAATACAAACATTACACGGTCAAAATTTAAATATCAAAATAATTAATATCAGGGAGAAATTGCAATCAAATAAGACATTAATGATATTTTCTGTTGACTGATGTTACATATTATATTTATATAGTGTACTGATATTAAAATTTTAGTAAACACTGATTTAAAGGGTCAAATACAAGCCTTAGCCACTAGTACAGGTTCAGTTATCTAGTGCTTTGATACCAGTCTATTTAAGCCAATCTCTGGATGAAAATATTTTTTTAATATATTGCACAACTTATTTTTCTAAGACACAAAAAGGGTGTCTGAAAAAAAAAAAATTGGAAACAGTTAACGATATTACAGGTTTTTGAATATTAAAAAACTGAGAGAAAAGTGACATAACCACCCCTTTTTCCACCTTTGTAAAGTAACAGAAAGGGAGTTTTTCAAACACACTTTTTGTGTCTTTAAAAAATCAGTTGAACAACATATGAATTTTTTTTCCCTCCAGAGCCTGGTTCTAAGATCTAGTCACACTTACAAACATATGCCTTTGTAGGACAATGAGTTAGTGAGAGAAGCGTATATTCTTGGCCGTGTTCTGGTTGGCCAATTTCAAGTATGATTGACAATCCGGAAGATCTGTTATCAAGATTTACTTCAGTGATGTAGATATGGTGGGCGGGGGCACCCAGCCTTGAAGTTTTCCACCCAGTCTAAAGCTAATTTCATGCCCCCTCCACTCTCCCTTGCGGTAACCCACTTTTCCATCCTTAAAATCCACTCTTATTATTTAGAGATTACCAATATTATCACCCACCCACCCTTAAAATGTCTATCACCCACGACACCATTAGTTTTCTAAAACTAAAACCCTTCTACTTACTGGCAAAGCAACGGCGATTAGCGTAGCTGCAATTTCTGCTGTACCACTCTTCAGTGTTTGTACTCGATGGTATGTTCCATTCCGCGAGGAATATAGGACTTTGAAGTATTCTGCAGGAAACACGGTATCCATACGGATATTCTTGAAAACAACAAGGGAGAAAACAATATTTACCAAACCAAAAACTTCTGCAGAATATGCAATTGCTTTAACCAATAGTGAAAACTAGAATTTACTCCAGTCAACACTTCCCAATAAAACATAACCTCCTGACAATGGTAGATATAATATATCACGGTTGTATCGATTTAGTGACTACTTTTTCCGTTCTCGAGTGATAAGTCCATGGAACAACCTACATGCACACACAGTCACTTGCAATAAAACACTAAATTATTTTATGACCGACACATCAAACATTGAGGAGTCAATCTCCACGAGTATTAACACAAAGCCTCCTACACCACTAAGGTAAACTTGTTTACACCCTGAATTATTCAATCAATCAGGGTGTAAAAAAAAATAGTAGTAATACAGTATTGTCGTACTACACAGTTTACCTTGCTCTGAACTAGTTACACTTTCTACATTTTTTATAAATTATATAAATATACTAATATACAGACAAGTGACATTATTTAAAGAATAAAAACCATCATTACAGAATAACAGTATTATAAAATATAGCTGAGAATCTCCTCCTCGGTTCAAATCATTTTATCAAAATTGAAGACATAGAAACTCTTTAAATCTCTAACAAAGATTTAGTTTATAATCACATTATTTGCCACTCCTCTATTTTAGAATGTTCACCCAGATATAAATATGATTTTAAAAAGCATATACTAGAAACAACAAAACACATAAAGAAACACATAAAAAATGAATTATCAAAATAAAAGGATACATTCAATTCACAATACTGTATATGTGAAAAAAGCTCTTTTTACAGATTTAGAAAAAAAACTGAACTTACATCTGATGGGAATATTTTGTTGCTGTTGCGATCATAAATTTCAACCAGTACCTCATAGAAATTGCCAAGCTGGAGGACATAGCTCCTATGAGGAAGCACCACAAAGCCTAAAATATAACAGAAATTTTAAAAGGTATTAAAAACGACAAAACCTTAACGAAGGCTTCATGGTTGAACAGGTCCAAATAACCGCAGGGAACATTGTATTACACAACGTTATGCCTCAAGAGGGCGTTCGGCCAGATAAATCTGCTGGCAATACGGCTAGAAATACTGTCGTATATTATATATGATATTGAATGGAGTTAGCCGTTAACACTGTTGAGGCGTAGCATTGTGTAATACAATGTTCCCGACAGTTATTTGGACCTGTTCAACCATGAAGCCTTCGTGGTCTAGTGTTTATGACGCTCGCCTTGTCAGCGAGAGGTCGCAGGTTCAAATCCCGTCGGAGGAATTTTATTACACAATGTCTTTTATAGGACTTTATTCGTTGAAAAGCTACAGGGTAGCCTACGATGTTCCATCATGTCCTTATTTAAGAACACTGTATATGTACCTTTGATGATTTATATTATATTTATTCAACAGTGTTAACGGCTAACTCCATTCAATATCACATATATATATATATATATATATATATATATATACATATATATATATATATA
>NW_022688879.1:55740-67525 GCF_011630105.1 Anneissia japonica | reverse complement strand
ATATATATATATGTATATATATATATATATATAATGTAAAAACAATGAAAAAACGGTATACAAGCATTGAAAGTTGACTTGCTTGTTTGAAAGGCAAATGGGAAAAACCCATAAAACAGCAAATGGCCATATAATACAAAACAATTTAAAATTAAACATATAACAAACTTTCGGTACACCATGTGTAAATAAAATAAAAGAATATGGTTTTTATTAACGTAAAAACCACTGGTTGGTTGTCTCGACGTTTCGGTAAGATTGCTCTGACCGTCATCAGGAGAATGATAAAAGATGACTTATGTTGGTCTTAAATAGAGTTGGTGATCGTCGGTGATCTATTGCTTTTTCCCTTTAAAATTAAAATTAAAACGGAACAGTAGAGAAAATCCGATCAGAATGACAAAATAAACTAAGCATCCACTGGAAGGAATCCCAATATCTGCAGACGGATCCGTTTCGGCCTTCCAGGCCTCATAAGTGCAGCTATTGTACAGACCAAAACGAAACGTTCGACCAGCTTAGGTAGGGCCCAAACTAGTCCCACGACCACTAATGATTACAGAGCCAAACCAAGGCATATACACAGCCCAGGTGCGAATGTACATATATATATATATACATACCGTATATATTCATTCATTTCACTTTTATTCATATAAAAAAAAGATCAATATAAAAACATCAATAAAAAGCGGTCACAAGTCGTGGCTCGAAAGCCAAGTTGCATGTGAGCCTTGCAATTTCATAAATAATTAAGATAATATATATAAAATTTAATTATAAAAATAAATACAAGAATTAAGACAAGAAACACAGCAATTGATAATGAATGCAATAATATATAAAGTAATATAATCTGCGTGGTTGGCTTAACCAGATCATATAGACAAGAGTGCTCAATGCAGTATATAGAATACTACAGTGTTACGTCACGATACCACGTGATAGGCCTACTACTATTTTGCTATCGTTGCAAAAGGCTTTCAACCGGACTCCATTTTCTTTACTGACAAACCAATGATTCCCAAATTCAAACGTAATTATTCAAATGTTGTATCTTACTTTTTCTTCGTAAATTTTAATTGATGATTAAATGTGTGTTCGATAACTAATATAATGCGAGCTTTTGTGTTTTTAGTACATTTTGATGGTAAAATATTAGATTTAAAATGCCTATTCCAGAAAGCCTATGAAGTCATTCAGGGGTAATGAACGGTAATCTACGTCTGTTGACAACAGAGAGCGCCACCTGGCCTCGTGACGAAACGACTGTGGTACTATATAGAAAAGCAGTATGGACAATTTTATATATATATAAATAAATATATATATATATATATGCCTATATATAATTATATACATATTATATATATATACTATTGTGTAATAGAGTGTATCTGGCGGTTATTTGAATCTGTTCAACCATGAAGCCTCTGTGGTCTAATGGTTATGAAGCTCGCCTTGACAGCGAGAGTTTGCAGGTTCGAATCACGTCAGAGACATTTTATTACACATTTACACATTATTTATTAATTTATTTATGGGACAACATTCGTTGAGATCTAATCTACCGTACACGATGTATTATCATGTCCTTCGAACACTGTATTTACGGTACCTTTCTTTGATGAAAGATATTATTATTATTATTATTATTATTATTATTATTATTATTATTATTATTATTTGCTAGTTTTAAATGGTGTGACGCTAGAAAATCGAAGTAAATAGAATTGTACAAGTGTAATGTAATTCTTTTGTGACCAGTTGATAACGCTCAGCGTCTTTGATCATTCAATTTTGAAGTGGCGCTACATAAATATTTGGGAATTATTATTAATATTGGTACTAGATCTATAGGCGACTCCTATACTTTTTTTTAAACCATGGCGGACTGGGACCCAAACACTTTGGTCCATTAAATTAAATTACTGTGGGCTGTAGGCAGGGGCGCCCTCTTTTGACAATATGAGGCATTACAGACCTTTTTCAACACTTAAAACACATTTTTATGGATGCAGTTCAATATTATTTTGTTCAGTATAATTATCACAATTATCAGTTTTTCTCAAAAGCCGTCATTTCCCAAAAGGTGCATCGGTCCGCGACCGGATGAAAAATAGGCCAAACCGCCCACTGGTCAGCTGAGAACAACGCTGGTAGCCCTACATAATAATATCCTTATACAAATGAAATCATCATTTTTTTTCAAAACACAAACGGGAGACTAACGGACTTAGTCTAAAGCTGGAAATGAATTCACTCAGGCCTATACGAATTCACAAACACCAGCTTTCCTGATAAGCTCACCTACCAGTGAGCATTATATATTACCTTATATAACTTGCATTAAGGCGACCCGTATATAAGACGACTACCCCCAAGTTTGAGAAGATTTTTGGACGATTGTATGTCGGGCATATAACACAAGTCCCCCTCCCCCTCCTTGTTGATCGTCGGATTTCCTACCTTTTCAGCTTTTATGGTCTTCATATTGCATCTACAGTAGCTGGAACGGAGTCAAATGCATGGCTAATCTTCCAAACAATACCATTTTCTGAGTTTTTAAATGTTCATAAAATCTTATTTCCCCGTATTAAAAAGTTGCGTTCTTACAACATGTGGTTTCATTGTATGTATTGAATTCACGTGTTGCGGACGATCCGCACATACAACAAACATGATTTAAACAACCTAAAATTTGTATGTCGTGCGTATAAGACCATTACCTGTTTTTCGATCGTAATTTGCTATTTTAAGCCTCGTCTTATACGCGAATATATACCGTGCATTATCCATTTTCTTTTGAATTCCTCTTGGATGATCATGTCGTGTGTTGTTACGCCGTGAATAAGTCATACTCCCATCTAGCTTAGTCTGAATGTACGCTACAACACACGTTTGTTATAATGGGCATACACCTGCGTTATAAATCTAGATAATATGAGCACAATATATTATTGTTTTGTTTTAGAAATATGTCCACCAGTACCAATGGATATGAATGTACCTGTGTTACCGCCGCCTATGGGAGTTGAATGCCCATCCGTGTTGACTTTAGGCTGTGGGGTCGGGTACTTGGTGGAGATAGCATGCTCAAACCCAAACACTTTCACAATTAATGACTTATATTGCATAGAAGACCCCAATTTCGTCACTGATCCACCACAACCACCACCTTGCCCAACCGGTAAGTATATTCACATAAACAATAGTTTTTATTATTAATATTAATAGTTCTTAGTGTAATATTAATAGGCCTATTCATCATAACAATAATGATGATGACGATAACGAAGATGATGATGTTGATAACGATAATGACGGTGACGACGATGATGAAAATGCATGCAGTTGCAATAGTAAAAATAGTAACACACAGGGATCAATATATTAATTGTCGCTTTTTCGCTTTATTAATAAGCCTTGTTAACTTCTGTATGTCTCCATTATCTTGAATCTTGAAATAGTTTCATTATCATTGTTTAAACCTAGCTGCATGATAATATCAATTTGTTCCGAATATGTGTATGGCAGGTGAATCCCACTGGGAATAGGAGTTAATTTTCCTTTATAACTTATCATCTCTATCTTGGAGTAAACCAGAATAAATAAAATAAAAAAAATACAAATTTTCCCAACAATTCAGTGGTGTATCTAGAAGTCTTGAAATGGGCGTGGGGGGGGTGAAGTGGGGGTCGATGCTTAAGTGAGTGGCGCTAGATCGCAAGCTAAGGTTATGAGGTGATTTTTAACTACTTGAGCGCACCCACCACGCCCCTCCTAGATACGCCACTGCAACAATTTTGCAGATCTTTACAATGGAAATTTTATCAGTGAATTAAATAAAATTGTTTTTCATTTTAGCTTCATCAAGTACCGGTACGACGGACACAGGTAAGAAACCAATAGTTTAAAATCAGCATCGTATACAGCTGGCTACTTGAAATAGTGTTTAAAAAATAAAGCAATACATCAGATGGCGTTTTTCGTCAAGAGAAATAATACGAATCGGTTTGCCCTCCTCACGTGTTATAACTGAATGCTCGGGAACGACAGTACTGAGCACTTAGTACTATAACACGTCGGGTAGGGCAAAACGATCGATTCGTATTTACTATTGTATCCGTCATCTGTAATCAAAATCTTAATGGCCTCACCCAGTTTGACTTTATTACGTGTATCACAAGATCCAAGGCGCTAGATCGCAAGCTAAGGTTATGAGGTGATTTTTAACTACTTGAGCGCACCCACCACGCCCCTCCTAGATACGCCACTGCAACAATTTTGCAGATCTTTACAATGGAAATTTTATCAGTGAATTAAATAAAATTGTTTTTCATTTTAGCTTCATCAAGTACCGGTACGACGGACACAGGTAAGAAACCAATAGTTTAAAATCAGCATCGTATACAGCTGGCTACTTGAAATAGTGTTTAAAAAATAAAGCAATACATCAGATGGCGTTTTTCGTCAAGATAAATAATACGAATCGGTTTGCCCTCCTCACGTGTTATAACTGAATGCTCGGGAACGACAGTACTGAGCACTTAGTACTATAACACGTCGGGTAGGGCAAAACGATCGATTCGTATTTACTATTGTATCCGTAATCTGTAATCAAAATCTTAATGGCCTCACCCAGTTTGCCTCTATTACGTGTATCACAAGATCCAATTAAACTGTTTTATCAGCGTATTGTATTATATACACTGTCCATATATTTATGTAATATTGCATGTACCCGAGTCTTTGTATTATGTAATAAGTATATTATACTTTTATTGTATCACATGTATTGTTATATTCAAGTACATTAGTATACTTTTATCTATTATTATAATACCCAACCAGATTCATTGTTTTATTCAAGCAGAGTCATATATTGATGTGCATGTATCCAAGTTTGTATCAAACCGCATTTCAAAAATCTCTCGCCGATTATTATGTGTTTTATTAGTGTAAATAGTCCTATTTTACTTTTAATTATTAACTGAATTATTTACTTTTCGAAAGATATTATTGCTTGAGTATATTGTAGTTACTTACACCTTTCAATTAAGTTGTGAAAAATGTAATAGCAAACTGAAACACTATGAAGGCCTATATAGCCTAGTTCACGAGAGTGTATTCATGATTTATTTGACCTCTGAAAGGTAATTGTTTGTCAAAAAACAAGGGCCTAAGACGACTGAAAAGCGGAGTTTCCTTCTTTCGTTCTGCCGTGTAAAATCAATTACTTTAGGCGACGTTTGTAGACTAACCAAGACATACCAACGCCCGCATGTCGCGCTAACCTTATTATCCTACTCTAGGCCTAGCTAGGATGGTATAGGCCTAGCCTTGAAGGGACGAAGGTCCCAATGAAAAAAAAATCAAAAAAACGTCGCTCCTTGATAGCTAACATTGTCTATTTAACATCACAATAATTCATTATTAGACCTATAGTTGTTTTTTGAATTGTACTCCACAAATCTCAGCCAATACCTCGCACAACTCGAGTAACGTCTCGTATCTATTGTCGTGACGTCGCAAGTGGCTCGCTGGCTTACACTTGCGATGTCTCGCACTTGTGATCAAATAACACGCTGGCTCGCACTTTGCAACACTCTTTGGCAGTCAACTCGCCCCTAGAAAACCCGCCCTTGGAAACTTGCCCCATAAAAAATGTACACTTCCTAGACCATGCAGTCTTCAAAATAAAAATTGTAACCTTTGGTAATCAACTACATTTTCCACATACATAGACATTTTTGAAACTTTATTAAAAAAAAAAAAAAAAAACCTAAACCATAATTCACCACTATAGACACTTTTTGACAAAAATGAAAAATTACGACTTTGTTACCCAATGAGAAGTGTTCTAATAATATATAGACAATGGGTCGTGTCTCATATTATTTGTTTTATTTTTATTATTCATTGTTTTCACTTGACTCGCATAAATAATTTTGTTCGAAGAACATTTATATATGCAGTTGTACTTCGCAGCACTTCACTTGCATTTGCAATTTCTAGTTTTATAGGCTTATAACCTTTACTGTTTTCCTCTGTTTCTATTCAGTATTGATAGTAGTGATTGTGCTATTGGCGGTAGTTCTTCTACTCAGTTGGGCCGGTTTTCTGCTACTCTGGCATAGAAAAAGGTACGATATGCGTGCATATTTCAAAAATAGGTTTACTGTATGCCAATCAATTTTACCTCATGAAAATTATTGAAAATAAAAATAAAATATTAAAATATAGGCGTCAATTTGAGTTGCTCAGTTATATGACGTATACGGTTATCAACTTTCAAGATGAATATTACTTACATATGGTTTTGCAAAAATCGTTAAGTCCAAAGGTTACAGAAATTGTATTATGTCCGCTAATTGGCGAGGACATATTTTATTCGTTACGTTTTGGTTAAAAGGCAGTACTTTATTGAAATACATCAAAATAATTCATATTTTCTTGAATTATAACCAGATTTAGAATATTTTTAAGATGCAGGTGTGCACATCAGAATTACCATAGATCTCTCTTGAGGTAACAAAATCTACTTCTGATTATAATAATAGGAAACCACCTGCTACGTTGAAAAAGGAAGCTGGAAACCACTACACGCCAACCCCGAAAAAACCCGCTAAAGAGAAAAAGAAAAAAGAGAAAATGAGCATGAGTGCAAGGCCTCCCTTGCCAAACCCAAGACCAAGACCAACCAATGGCGAAGCAGCACAGACGCAGGCGGAATACGATTATATCGACCCATCAACTATTGGAGATGACGATCCTAATGCTTATTTGGAGATGGTAGAATGAGGCGGAGTATGTATGACTTAGCGGTCATGATCATCGATAGGTGGTACGGAGATGAAATATTGGACATGTCATCTTTTTATAGCAGAAAATCATAAAGAGGCCTATAGACAGCACATTGGTTTCTTGGACACTAGTTTGTCTATCATTGGGGGAAGAAGTGTGGTACAACTTTCGCAGGCCAAGCATGAAGTTATATTCCTGTGTTGTTCTCAAGGAGTGCTGTATTTCATCTCTGTATTGTTTTAATCGCTTTTCCTTTTTAATAAAAATGATAAGAGGTATATATTTAAAATAAACTGAGGCATATAATTTAGTTTTACCATGGAGGAAAGAAGCACTGGTGGTTTCTACTGGCTTCCTGTTTGTAGTATTTCAAATGTTAGACTATTGATTGTAGGATGTGTTATGTTTGTTTTTAAGTCGAAAAATCGTATTATTATTATTATTATTATTATTATTATTATTATTATTATTATTAATTATCAAAATATAAGAAGTAAAAGCCTGCGGTCCTTTTTCGTTTCTTTTTTTTTTCGTTCAAATTGAACAATTTATCATTCAATGCCTATCCATATTTATATAAGTCCCTTTCTTTGTGTATACGATTATAATAAATAATATTATTATTATAAGGAAAAAACATCTAAGTCGTTTATATACTGTGTTTGATATTTGGACCTTGCTCGTAGAGGGTAGACGGTAATAATAAATGCTCATCAATTCAAATACGGGTAAAAACCAGAACAATTAAATTTTAACTTATTTACGAAATTCTCTCAATCACCAACCAATTACTTAAAGAAATTTGAACGGTATATTTATGCGTCTGTTAATTTAACCCGAAAGTTTCTGTTTTTACTTTTTTAAAGAATTTGCGTAACTAACATTGAACGCTTATTACCTCAACTCTTTATAGTTTTAAACCAAACAACACGCACAAAGTTCACATAGGCATTCTATTCTATAATCAGGGAAAATTCATCATTGTGATAAAATCGTAAATCATAGTATTGTTTGTATTACTGAATGATCGATGTATATTTTTAAAATAAAGTGATGTGAACATTAATTTTGTTCATGGTGTCATACTTACTTTGGTTTTTCTTTTAGCAGTGACCCATATCAATGTTGCTGATTTTATGGATCGCATCCATTCTTTTTTTTTTCTTTTTTTTTGGCAAATTTGTAACATTTCCTTCGATTTAATGATAGTGTATATTCAAATACTGGCATTATGTTGACATTTTTATTGTTTTTCAAAACGGAAGGATGCTAAATAAGTAGACAAAATATATAGTACAATCATCATCAACAACAGCATTATCATTATTACAGTAGTGCGCCTATTAGAGGGGGACACCACCTTGACGAAAAAGTGTGGACTTAATAGGGGTGTCCCTATTTAGAAAACACTAACAGAATAAGTAAAATTGGCATACAATAATGGCATCTATAAAATTTCCCATAAATTTTGACCTAAGATTGAGTTAGAATTTATATATAACAACATTGTAATGCAAATATAATACATTTATTAAAAATGAACTGTAGAATATAACTGATTTATGATTAATTGTTATCCATAAATAATGATCAAATTAACATATTCTTGTTTATATCTTTCTATAGTTTTTTCTACTGATGTACAGCATAATGTATATGAATTACCTAATGATATAGAAATCAGAAAGCGCCCTCCTAATCCCTAGGGTACTGTCCCCTTAATAGGGGTATCCCTTGAATAGGAGTGTCCCAAAGAATGGGAGTTCTACTGTATCATCAACATCATCATTTTTATCATATTATTATCTATAATGTCATCATTATTATCATTTTTATTATTTTTTATTGGAACCAATATAAAGTGTGGGATTGATAAATACACAACATTAACCTGTTAATCAATTCTCAAAGTATTGAGAGCCCCATTTTAATAATGGACGATCCTTGATAGTAAACAAACTTTTCCCAGGCAACCAGCGTACCGCGTTCATTCATTCATAAATTAAAATGGCTTCCATGGACCGAGGTGTTAAGGCAGTAAAGAAAAACAAACAGGATACTTACATCCCCATCCCAATAGCTGCCGAAGAGACGTTTGATTTTGATAGTGTTGCTAAATTACCATTATGGGACGAAGAAGGAAACATGATTCCTTTCGATTACCTCTACAAGCAGCACAAAGTGATAGTTATTTTCATTCGGGTAGGCTAAGCTAAGCAGGGAGTTATAAATTTGCCAACATACATGCAGGGCACAGAGGGCCTCTTCTAGGATAGTTGGCCTGCCTAGGCCTATGATGGGCTCTCTAGACCTAAGGAGGGGCCTATAATAATAGGCCTTAGCCTAAACTAGTAGATAGAAGCCCAGCCTAGGCCTACTAGACTAAGCCCTTAGAATAGTAGTAGGGGATAAGCCTGTCTGTGGGCAGGGACATGCCTGGCCCTAGGGGCTAGGCCTACATGATGGGTAGGCTAGGCGGCCTGGTTTATAATATTTATTATAGGCTAATAATACACTAGACCAAGCCTAGCCTTACTTTACTTCATTCAATTCCCTGCCTGTGATAGGCTTATGCCTTGCCTATCCGGGAAGGCCCAAGGCTACTTAAAGAGTTCTCTAGGACTGGGTTGCATATTTTATTCAAATTTCTTTATTTTTTCAGCATTTTCTGTGTTTCATCTCAAGGGATTATGTTGAAGGTTTGTTGTTTCTTACAGTATTTTGTTAAAAAAAGTTAATAATTTTGATTGTACTGTATGTATTATATTTTCATTATGGTTTATCAGAAAACAATGTTCAGTGAATGTAGTGGAACTGAGGATTTGTATCTCCAGATGCCCCATAGAGGGAGTCTTACTAGACGCTTTAATACAGAACTTTTTAATTGTTTTACAATATTCCTTTTTAGCTACATGATTCACAGAGGATCTTCAATACTGTATTAAATTTAATTTGTTACTTATTGTAACCCTGTTTTTCTTCTCAGATCTTGCAAAAATACCTGAGTCTTATTTGAAGGTAATACTCTTGGCATTTTTGTGTTAGTTTGTGCTTGTACTTGTTTCCCTTTTAAGGCTAATGCAACTCAACAAACTTAACTCCCATTTAATAAGAATCTGATGTTGATCCTTTTAGGATTTGAACCCAGAGGCAGCGCCAGGTTCCACGACGAGGGGTTCGAGCTTCCCGACAAAAAAGTAATTTTTCAGGGAAAACAGTTTTGAATCCCTAAACTTTTGACAGCTTGTTAAGATATGCTTCAAATTGTACTCTGCGCTCGAGATTTGATCTTTCCCCGAAGACCGTGCTGAAAATTCCCCGAAGGGGTCTAAGCAGGGATCCAGAGGTCCCCAATGGGATCCTTTGCCCCCTATACACCCCGCTAGCGAAACCCGTTTGAACCCTTGGTTTAATGGCAGATTACCTAATTTTCATGGACATAATTCAGAAACGTTTTATTCGTTTGTTATTCTGTAACAGCTTGGGGTGTTGAATTAAGAGATTGAAAACTGTCTGATCTAATGTATCAATGTTTTTTAACCAAACATGATGACACTCACTTTGACTATAATCTTATTATTCTTGTTTTTATAAAGTATATAAAATTATATGTTTTTGGCTTTTTAATCTTTCTTTTTAGGATGCTAATGTTAGACTTGTTGTAATTGGATGTGCACCGTACAAGTTCATTAAGGTATTGCAATTTATTAACAAAATTGTATTTATTTTTAGGAATGGTAATTATTATTTATTAAAATAATTTCATTGGATTTTCAAAGTAAAATATGCAAATAAAAATGATGATTTAGAATTTATGGATAGTAAATGATGTTATATAATAAAGACTCTCACAGATACATTTTTGAATTATTATTGTTATTATTTTTTGAGAGCTTGCTTACTTGCTCTATATAAGAGTAAACTATTATTATTATTATTATTGTTATTACTGTGTTATTATTATTATTATTATTATATTCTAATAAAAATGAATTGTTTGAAGGTCTGCATGGCAAAGTAACATTAATATGAAAAGTATACAGTATACAGTATCATACAAGACTAATAGTCTATTGGAGTCTTTCACAGACATTATGTTTTATTGCAGCAATATAAAGAGGAAACTAAATATCCTTTTGAAATGTACTGTGATATAGAGCGTGACGTTTACCAGACACTCGGCATGAAGGAAATCCAGGAATGTGGTAAAGGTACGCTACTAAATACCAAAATATTTGCATACAGTAGACCCCCTCCTTTGGGACAACCCTATTAAGGCAACATTTTTCAGCCAGAAAATCGAGGGAAAGTATATCACTAAGGCCAACCCCTATTCATGGGTGTCACCCCTGAGTAATTCCATGTCAAATGAAAAAAAAAACATCAATCTCTTGGATTTTGTTTAAATTTTAGTATGTGGTTGGGAGCCATGAGAAATTTTTGATCTTGGGCTCTTAATTAGTAAGATTCGCGCTAACGGAGTTTGAGCTAATTAGCAATATACCTTTCACATTTAACTGACCATATCATGGTAAGTATAGCACCTGTTGAGCTGGTTGTGGTGTCATTTTAGAGCTATCTGTATTGAGTAGCTCTATAAGTTTGTAAATAAATCAAATCAACCATAAAAAAGTTGCTATAAATTAAAAAGTTTGAAGTTGAATAAATAAAAAAATATGTGTCTTTTTAGTTCCTATGCATGTAATGCAATAGGAACTATTGTAATCACTCTTGCTATTTCCTATGTTTTTTATTGTGTGTAGTGTGTATGTGTGTGTGTAGACATTTATGCAAATGCGCATGCGTCAAAGAAAAGTTTTCCGACATTTTGTTTTACATCGCGTGTGTGACGTGTGTGTAGACATTTATGCAAATGCGCATGCGTCAAAGAAAAGTTTTCCGACATTTTGTTTTACATCGCGATGCGAAGATCGATGTGAAGTTTCTGCAGAGTTCAGTCAGGGCTCACGCTAACCGA
>NW_022688879.1:28648-55325 GCF_011630105.1 Anneissia japonica | reverse complement strand
GTCAGATAACAGTGTGCTGCAATATTTTTCAATTTTTGACTTGAAAAAATCAGAAAACCTGTTAGCAAGTACTTTGGGATCATCATATGAAGGAAGACAGTTTGAGGTGCTAACTGATGTTAATTGGTCAACAACACGAAATAGCTTGCGTTGATCACACCCCAAAATTTTATTTTTGTAGAAATGGGCTTTAGCTTTGCAAAGATGTTCGTTGTATTTGGTACATTGGCCTCGATACAGTTGTTTATCTACCAAAAGACCAGATCTCAACCACTTGCGTTCCAAACGTCGGCGTTCAACCTTCATTTTATGGTGGTCGCACAAATACCATGGAGCATGAGGTCTAAGCACAAATGAACGCTTGTATGTATGTATGTATGTAATATATATATATATATATTTGTATATGTATATGTGTATATATATATACGTATATATATACATATATGTATATATATATATATATATATATATACACGTATATATACTTCTAAAAGTCGTGTATCATGCATAGGAACGTTGACGCCTGCAAGGCTCTGGTTTATTTCAAAATCATGCTAGATGTACATTATGATGTAAATAAGCTTCCCTATAAGTTTGGTGATGGGCCCTCTAAAACTACCTGACCAATGAGCAATTATATATGGCACGTCAATTCAAAATTGCACGTTTTGTATATTAACACTGTACATCCATATAGTAAAAACAACAGTAAACCAAACTGCTAATTTTTATATTCCTACTTTTTTATTTTGAATTTGTCCCCATAATAGGGGTTCTACTGTGTTTAAAAACTTATAGAAGTGACATGTCTTCACCTCAGAAAAATAAGGTTGTGGAGTATTGATTGCCCACATGAAACTCTATGCACTAATTTTGTTTTAATTTAAGGTGTTGATTTAAATATGTATCTATTCATATTTACCAAAAAGACTATGATATTTTACACTTTTTCATGCTATGTAAACGAATGTAAGGCATCTGCCTATTTTTATACATGATTTGTACCTTAGTGTCTTTAATGCTAACATACTGTAGGTGGCTACAGTGTTAATTAAAATAGACATGTACTGTAATACCAAACATATTTTCTTGGAAATTTATTAAGTTAGACTATCCTACCTTTGTGTAGTCACCAACACACACTAAAATATTGGTGCCAAATATGAATATTTATTTTCTGAGTAAAATTTCTTACTTGGGAACAGAATGCTCAAATTAAAATACTGATACTGATAGAAACTCATAAATCTTGTCTGTTCAAACTCATAAATCTTGTCTGTTCAAACTCATAAATCTTGTCTGTTCAAACTCATAATTTTTGTCTGTTCAAACTCATAAATCTTGTCAGTTTAAGCAGTATTTCGTTCACTTGTTAAAGATTTTTTTTAGTAACTTGTGAAGAAAAATTAAAAAAAAAACATTGCTGTGTTTTCAAAATCTTTATATAATCTTTAGGATAATGCTTTTTGCAAAATTGAGCTTTATAGTATAAATTTTGGTAAATGTAGGAGAATAACCCATAACTTGGAGAATACATCCTGAATATTCACTCGCTGTTAGAAAAAAAAAATTAATATATCATTAATAAAAAATATGAGTGTTAGAGTATGTTTACAGAATTTTAAATAAAAAATTTCAGGAAGTAAGCACTTGAAGCATTCCCTGATTGGTGGAATCCTGAAAAGTACATGGAAAGCAATTAAAACAGGAGACTTCCAAGGTGATGTTAAACAGCAAGGTGGTTCGTTTATTCTAGGCAAAGGTAAGCATCTCGTCTTCTAAGTAGGCCAGCATAAGCTCCTTATATTTTCTTTCTAGGCCAAGTAAGCCCCTTTTTATCATCTTTCTGTAACTAAGTTAGCACTCTACACATAACCTTTCTAGGCCCAAGTAAACCTCTGTTTCATTTTTTATGCCTAAATAAGCACCCTAACTACCCACCCTCTTTCTAAGCCAAAACCATGCACGTACCCTCTCGATTACCTTTCTAGTCCAAATTGAACATCTTTCTATAATCTTTTTAGGCCAAAGTGAGCACCTTTTTATCTTTGAAGGCCCAAGTGAGCACCTTTATATCATTTTACGTCTACGCCGAAGAAAGCATTGATCGTTTCTTTAGGCCCAAATTACTCCTTATCTCGCCAAAGTAATCACCTGTCAATCATCTTTGTAAGACCTTTTAATCCTCTTAAATGTTTATATTACTAGATTGTATATGACTTTAAATGTTTCTATCTAGGAGAACAAGTGCACTTCATGCACCGTGACAAAGCAGATCAAGACCATCGACCAATCAATCAACTGCTAGCCATTGCGGGTGTCCAGCAGGTCTCCTATCCAAAAGATCCCCGCATATTTGATGTTTAATACGTATATGTATAAGTACAATATGCTAATGAGATCTGTCATTCTGTGTATTATAAGTAACACTCTTGTATGCTACAGTAATTTTTACATTAACACTCTAATAATACATTATGGAAGACGGAGTGAAAGATCATCTGTGATTGGCTAAAACATCAATATTAAAATTCAACATATGAATAGCTTACTTCGTATGTTTTAAGTTCATGTAATTTAGCAAATCAGTGATGAAATTAACATGGATTTCTTCATCGACAGTATGTTTAATGAAAGTGGAGAGAAGTGACAAAAAACTCACAAGACAAGTTATTGATTTTTTATTCAGGGTACAGTTTTTCAGTACTATATTCATAGTCAACAAACTATACAAATTGTTCTATTTTTATAAGTATTGGATGCAAATATTATTAATAATATAATAAATTAATATATTAAATGCTTACGGTACACCATGTAGATAGTAATAAATAACAGGAATTGGTAAACTATTTAAAATTATGATGTTAATAAAATAAGAAATGAAAATATTCACCTATTATTGGAAGATTATTTTAGTTGCTGCTTCAGCAGCGATATGTAAATATATATATGATTTAATTTTCTTTCACATAAAACCAAAATTGTTGTTTTTTTAATGCAAGTATATATAACTATTAGTTGTATAGTAACCAAAGAAATGCTGCATTTGTCTTTCAAATTAAAGAATTATAATTCTATGACTTCAGATTATCTTTGATTCTTTTATATATTATCAGCAAAAAGACAATTCACAAACATGCTTGGAAATTAGAAATAATGTGGTAGTATTTTGAAGCAGTGGCATAACGCCTGTGAGCCCTTATGGGTGAAGCCCTGGACCCCTAACCAAAAGGGGCATACTGCTACCCAGCACAGTAATATAGAGCCTTTACCAGTCTTTTCAGCCATGGAATTGGGTAGAGAGATTACCCGCCCCTCAAAATCTTCATGAGCAAAAAGGCACGCAAGGGCCCCTGTCATTTCCTTTCCCCCAGTCCTCATGGCTATATTCGTTACACCACTGTTTTTTTAAGACACCTAAGGCAAGTACTGTAAAATGCAGCCGAATCAAATTGCACCATGTAATCATCCTATTTCAGTCCTTTTATTGTCTGCAGTGTAGTGTAATAGGCCATGTTTTGATAAGCCCTCTGATGTTACAGCGCCTTCATGTGACTGTCACATGACCCGTAGGACTTCTGATTTAGATAATGATATTACACTATACTGCAGTCTGATAATATTGCTGCTAGTTAACCAAAATGTTACGTACTGTTACTTTTTTAACTTAATTGTATAATTATTAATTAATTTCATTTATGTTTCAATTGCAAACTTTCATTATGTAGGCTTGGCCAACAAGCATGTGTGTGTATTTTGATTGTGTTTTCAATAAATCAATTATGAGTGAAGAGTCAAGTAGATTTTCTGTGCATTAATTTTACGTACTGTAAGTGAATGACCATCAGTTACGTCCAGTATTAGGTTGTTCTCTCGTCTGCTAATGTTATTCCGCCGATTTAAAGCGAAAGCCCATGATTTTATAATTAATAGGTTAACTGTCAGTGTAACCAATGCCAGGGTGGACCCACTTTACGCGTGAATTCAAACAATGTGAACCCATTTTAAGCAAAAATATGAAAAATCTGTACGCATTTTTCAAAAAGTGGACCCATTTTATGCAAAAATTACATAATTTGGAACCATTTTTAAAAATGTGGATCCATTTTTGTGGACCCATTAGAAAAATTGTGTGGGACTGTCCCAATAGCTGGCTACGGCATTGAGTGTAACTAATACATGCAAACATTGGTAAGAATG
Source organism: Anneissia japonica (assembly GCF_011630105.1). Taxonomy (NCBI): domain Eukaryota; kingdom Metazoa; phylum Echinodermata; class Crinoidea; order Comatulida; family Comatulidae; genus Anneissia; species Anneissia japonica. The sequence continues at coordinate 51,119 of NW_022688879.1, read as the reverse complement.
GTACAAAAAAAATTATTGAACATTCAGCAATGATTAAATATCACGACGGGAATGATGATGGTATTCACGAGGACGATGAGATTGACAACGCTCGCGACCACAATATCATCATTATAGTAACAATAAAGTCATCAATATCAACCTCTACATCATCACCATAGTTATTCGTCATGATCATTGTCACTATCGTCATAATCATCATCACCACCAGTACCTTCCACTATCATAGTGGTCAACATCATCGCCAACATTAGTATCATACATCATTTAAATTCAATCAACATATTTAATAATTTAAACATAAATATAATGCCTGGTATTTGTCATCGTCTGTCCCCGTCATTATTATTATCATTATCGTCATCCTCGTCAAAACGCATGACAGGTTTAACAACCGCCTAGGAGATAAATTAAATGCTAAATATAAAGTACAGCACATCTAGACAGTAGGCCTACTGGTCCGATATCTCAATCACAACTCATTTCGATTTAAAGTTCGTCCTTGATAGGTATCTCCGTAGTTTCACCGTGTTCATCCTTGGCTTGGGGTTGTTGATTTTCCCTGGCTTGGGGTTGTTGATTTTCTGCTTTGTCCAATTGTTGGTCCTCATGTTGATGTTTTTGTTGCTGTTGGTTTTCCTGTTGTTTTTGTTGCTGTTGGTTTTCCTGTTGGTTTTGTTGATGGTCATTTTGATCAATGTATGCTTGTCGATGTTCTTGTTGGACGCCATGTTCAGACTGCTGCTGTTGGGGATGTCCAGTGCCTTCCTCTTGGTGTGCATGTTGTTCCTGCAAAGGTTGTTGTTGGTCATTTTGTTGGTGGTGGTCGTTGTCTTCTTGGTGGGAATTCTGTTGTTGTTCCTGATCATTGTCGCTTATCGTGCGTTTATTTGGATATTTTTTATAACAAAAGTCCAAGTAACGAAGTTGACGTTCCCTGTCACTGTCAATCGGTATCCAGTGATTAGCGATCCATTTAACGCCTTTTTTTATGTCACATCCTCCATGAAAAGAATAACTATCCTTTTGACCCAGCCAACCTAAAAAGGTAAGGGTGAATTAAGTTGCTAACAGTATAGTATTGACTGCGTCACAGCTGTGGCACCAGAAATTTGTCAACAAGGGGTCCGACATATCCGAACCAAGGGGCCAACGGTAGGGTTCACGAGGAGAGTTAACAGGGTGGGGTTTTTTTATGGCTTAGTATGGTCCAAAATGTGCTTTTCGACCACAATATTGGGGATTGGAAATCAAAATAACGTTATTTGGATAGACAAATAATTATAATTAAGGGGTCCAGGCCTGTCTGACGAAGGGGGGTGGGGAGTGGATGCTCCTTTCCCCACCCACCGCTGGCGCCACCACTGCTACATCATTATATTTATGCCATTTTTTACCAAGGTTTAAAGGCGGATGACAGTCTTCCATCCAGAAGACGATGTTATTAGAATGAAGTACAGTAGAACCCCTCCTTTGGGAAACCCCTATTCGGAGGAAATCCCTATTAAAGGGACACTTTTAACACTACAGTCAACCCCTATTAAGGGGACACCCCTATTAAGGGGATGGGGAAACTTTTTGAGTGTGCCAAATGGACAAATAACCCCTATTAAGGGGACACTTAATTTTTTTTATCATTGTATCACAACAACTACAGCAGTCTCAAAGTAAGAAATATTCATTCAACTTCATATTTTAACACCTTTTGAGCAATAAACCAGAATTTTCTCCCCTGAATCCTTAGAGTAAACGTTGGTATAGGCCTACTGAATCTGTTACTTCATATAAACCAATCTTGTCAATTTCGACCCTTAACCATGGGGATTTCGTCTTCCTTTTTTTTTTCGTGTACTTCGTATAGGATTCTAATAGGCCTACATAACACAACATGCTCTATTAATTCTATGTCGTTACTCTATTCATGCTACGTTAATCCAGTAGAAAGCTCAAATTTTAAATAAATTAAAGGAATATTTGGTCATTAACATTGCATCATGAAATAATATTGGGAACACCGTATTATTATTATTATTTATTATTTACATCATTTATACAACACCTTTTCTTAGTAGATACAAAGCGCTTCTTTTTCCCTGGTCATTGGGTCCTTATGTTTTAAGTGTTGCTGCTGGTAAACATCGCAGGAGTTGGCAATCCCACCAGGTACCCATATACTCATGTGTGGAGAGAACCGCGCAGTGGTGGTTTGATGAAATTGGGAGGGCATAACATGTACCATACAGGCCTGTATGGTCTACCTACAAGACCGACAAGACAGGTGATACAGGAGAAGCAATGCAGATAAAGTGCCTAGTTGCTCAAGGACACAAGCGCAATGTACAGTACAGCGAGGGACTGAAACCCCGACCTCTAGGTTTATTTAAAAAATAAAAATAAAAATAAAAAACTATGGTTGGTTTAATTATATTTGTGCTGATTTCATATTATAAATGTATTGTATTTACATTGAAAATTGTTGCTATAAATTAGTTCTAATTCTACTTAGCTGATTGTTATGTCAATAAAAATAAAATTATACAGAATTATATGTCATGATTGTATAAAAACATGCCAAAAACCCCTATTAAGGGGACAATTTTGCATTTTTTGTTAGTGTCCCCTGAATAGGGGTGTCCCCTGAATAGGGGTGCCCCTATTCAGGGGACACCCCTATTAAGGTGACACTTTTTTTGGTGCCGAAGTAGTCTCCTTAATAGGGGTTCTACTGTATCTCAAAGAAACAAGGGAACATGATTTTAAATGGTTCCTACTGCTACGTCAGTTTCTTGTCGTTTAAATCAAATAATTATTGATTGCAATACAGAGTATAATTTTATGAAATGTAATGGTCTTTATTTCTTTTTCAAGACTCGGCTTACCCTCTTCATTCAACAAGTGGTTATACCACATGACAGCTTTGCCTTTCTTTGGTGTTACTATCAATCTAGCGTCCTTGCAATGATTACTCAAATCCCCCATTTGTCCTCCAGCAAATAACACCTACAAGAAAAGGATTATAATGAAACTGAATATACTTCTACTGCTGCTACTACTATAGTACAGTACTACTACTACTACTACTACTAACAACAACAACAACTACAATAATAATATAATAATAAAACACGTCTCTTATACACATCTAGATGTGTATAAGAGACAGATACTGCAGTCTGATAATATTGCTGCTAGTTAACCAAAATGTTACGTACTGTTACTTTTTTAACTTAATTGTATAATTATTAATTAATTTCATTTATGTTTCAATTGCAAACTTTCATTATGTAGGCTTGGCCAACAAGCATGTGTGTGTATTTTGATTGTGTTTTCAATAAATCAATTATGAGTGAAGAGTCAAGTAGATTTTCTGTGCATTAATTTTACGTACTGTAAGTGAATGACCATCAGTTACGTCCAGTATTAGGTTGTTCTCTCGTCTGCTAATGTTATTCCGCCGATTTAAAGCGAAAGCCCATGATTTTATAATTAATAGGTTAACTGTCAGTGTAACCAATGCCAGGGTGGACCCACTTTACGCGTGAATTCAAACAATGTGAACCCATTTTAAGCAAAAATATGAAAAATCTGTACGCATTTTTCAAAAAGTGGACCCATTTTATGCAAAAATTATACATATATATATACATACATACATTATAACATACATACTTATATGTGATTTCAGACCACATTGGTAATGTAATTCGACAGGCAAATTACAGTAACATTTTTAGCAAAATATCGTAGGCATAGGGCCTTGCTAGGTATACAATATTTTCATTTTACAGTAGCTTGGAACGATATCAAAAGTGGGAGTGCTGGCAGCGGCCTGCTAAGGACTACAATTTATTTGAAAATATCTTGGGTCCGATCTTCCACACCAGTTGGGCCAAATCGTCTGTCACCCGAAGTTTTCATTACGATTATCAAGAACGTACACGATCTAGGCACTGGGCTAAGCTTAGCTTGCTGTCGTCACTCTGCTACGTATACTACTACCACATACAGGGCTTGCCCTAACTTTTTTTGGTAACTAGTCCACTGGGCTAATTTACTAGAGATTTTACTAGCCCACAGAATATTTTACTAGCCCACAGACAGGAAAAAATTTTGTTTCACAATATTTATTAGCGACAATTAAATTTGAAGGTTGATTTTCAATTTCTTGCTGTTTGAGCTACCCTCTCAAAATATTGTTGAATAAATAAATTTAAAAAAATCACCCATGCTGCAAAATCGACTCTGGTTATAACAGGGACAGGACAGATGAGCATGTTTTACATCTCCCTGGTTATAACTTTGGCTATCTAATATTTAACAAAGGGCCCAGAAATCAATCAAAACAATGCACCTGTTAAATCTTTAGGTCTCAAGTCACTCGCCCCAATGGCAATAAATCTTGCTTAGGCCAGGCTAGGCTACCAGGCCTAGACAAGACCTAGGGCCTAGGCTAGGCTAGCCTACCTATAGCCTTGAAGTACTTAATTATTAAAAGTTGAACATTTTAAAAATATCATTATGAGAAAATAATATGAATATAAGGTAGTACTGTACATTAAATTAAATGTTCTAACTACCTAAATTAACCAGATTGAACGATCAAACGATCTTCTATAGAGACAGATAACATGCCATCCACATAGTAGTGGTTGGTGGGTGAATGACTTGGGGAACATCTTAATAATTAAACACTCACGCATGTGGAGAGCTGAAAGCTAACTAGAGTGTACTCTCTGGGCTGCGGTACCTCCTGTGCAGGGATTGTCTCGAAAGTTCCGTTTTTTTTTTTTAAATGAAAATTTTTTTCTTGCTAATTCTCCACTAGACAACCGGGCAACATGAGGAGTAAATAGGCTAGCCCGGAGCGGTTTTTACTAGACATTGTACGCCGGGCTAGTACTAAATCGAGCCCTGACATAACAAAGAAAGCGACCCACATGGTGCATTCTTAAATATTACACACAATATTTAATTGTATTAGACGATAACACGATATCATTGATTGAATGATCTAACCACCCTCGCATCGCAGTAATACTCAACTAGGCCTAGCTTAGGCCTCATGTTTTTGTGGAAAGCTAGATAGTCTGGCGTTATGTACCCGACAGTCGGCTGCCTTTATATTTTCACCTGTTTTCAGTTTGCATTCAAAGGGTACATTGCTGCACAGCCAACTTTCGGGGATATAATAGTACCTTCATATGACTACTCATACGTATACAACAGAAAAAAAACGTCGCATGGACTTAGTGAAAAATGGAGATCTAAATGAAAAAACGATGTATTTCAGCAAGTATTAAAACATTTTAGTTTTATTTTAGGCCTTCTTCAGAATACCTATGCCTACAGCAGTTTTTTTTGCCGTAAAACCAAAATAGTTTCAACCATGCCGACTTTCCGGTCGGTTAGCGAGAGCCCTGACTGAACTCTGCAGAAACTTCATATCGATCTTCGCATCGCATCGCGATGTAAAACAAAATTTCGGAAAACTTTTCTTTGACGCATGCGCATTTGCATACATGTCTACACACACACACACGCACACACTACAAACAATAAAAAACATAGGAAATAGCAAGAGTGGTTATAATAGTTCCTATTGCATTACATGCATAGGAACTAATAACATCTTACCTGCTCGGAAGCTGTTGCATTGTCGGCAATGGGGAATGCTGTCTCTCCTCCTTCCTCAACATCATTTAAGTAGTACATAATTGTTATATATCTGTAATACAAGGTATACTATTGTTACTCTATTGGCCTATATCTAGAATTATATATACAGTACTACTTTTTTATTTGATTGACAAGTCTTCTATTTGTGTGGGAATAAATCAATATTTTTATGAAAATTGCAATAAAATAGTTCTTATTCGTGTGTACATTTGTTAATACAGTATCTGCAATAATGTTACATTTAACTATCTCTAATGATAATTGAATTACAGTACTGTTAATCCAATGGCCTCGTGTTGGAGTAAGTAACCCATTGGTATTTAATTCATTCTAGGCTGGAGACAACAGTGACATAAGGCGATGACCGGGGGCCGTCATCATCGGACTGGCTGAACACCAGGGCCATGGTAGTTGTAGCAAACGTCTTTTCTACATGGCGACAGTGCTATAACCTGTAGGCCTTTACTGTATATTATAAAGACAGCTAGTGATCCGTTGCCAATTAAACCATCTGTGCAGATAATTCTGTTGGTCGGTAGGGCCTACACTGGTATTGGCGATTTTGCTGTTGACTGAAGTTAAAATAAATAGATAGACCTAATAAATACTGTATACAGTAGCATTGCTCTGCAACGTTATTGTGTTGTAAAAGCAATATCTTACTAATGACGTCAAGTCAATGTCTGTTAAAGTCTTTAGAAAAGACGGCTATTTGTACCAGTACCAGTATACTGTATGCCTACATCAGCAAAATAACGTAGAGGCTGAAAATCGTTAATATAACATTATAACATTACGATAAGATCAATTTGGTTTTTAGTTATTTCACTTGAAATGCATCATGCTTACATGATTACCGGAATTGACTATCATAATCGATAATTACGACGTACCTACATAATCGATAATTACTGTAATCGAGTTTAGCGTTTCCATCTACTCCGTCTAATTCACGGGTATTTATACACGGAATGCTTTTGCTATGAGCTGAAGTATCAAAGTGCGCATGATAGTGTCCCCCAACCTCATAATACACAATCTGAAACAAAAAAAAATTATTAACGCGTGACATTTCTTTTCTAAAGCCGGTTTTCCACTAGGCATATTTATTCGCGCGAATCGAAAGCGTCGGTTCATGCGCATGCGCATTCACATTCCTATCGGAGTTTTTGCGAAGCGAAAAAATGCGCAACCAATCAGAGCTCAGGAAGCGAACCGACGCTTTGATTCGCGCGAATAAATTCGCCTAGTGGAAAACCAGCTTAATAAGCCAATTCGTGGTATGAAATGCGCATGCGCGTATCCAGTTGTATCCACGGTCAATCGACACAAGGTAATTCAACAAAAGGACGCACATCTCCGCTTTCGAACATAGCGCGTGCGTACAGTCCTTACTGTGGCATCGACAATCCGATACTAGTTGCGAGTACAGCCGTCAATTATTAGTCTATGCGTGCCATTCGTTTTATGGTGTTAGTTTTCACTGATACATCAGTTTGACGTCAATTTTCGAAAATTCGGAAGCCGTCAATTTTTCGTCTCCGTCTTCATCGTAATTATGGAGCTGAAGAAATTCTGGTATATCTTCAATGGTTATCATAGAATTCTGTACAGGAGGCCTTACCTATGGAAAATCGACAGTAAATCGAGTGTGCTTGAAAATCGACTGCGTTTAAAGTTGCCTTTGGCATTTCATACTTACTTTCCAAAACTCTAACACGTCTACAACACCATCATTGTTTTTGTCGGCGGTCTCGAAACTTAATTTATGGCCTCCTTCGAAATGTCCTTTAAGGCCGTCATTCGGTAGAGTGATGCTTTGTTTCCAGTCTGCTTTCTTCTCGGCTAGGCCTTTGATATACTCACATTCAGCGTCGGTAAGATAATTCTCTATCTCTATTAATTACAATAATAAAATAATAAATATGATAATAATAATAATAATAAAGGCTTATATGTAACGTAATGAAAAACAATACAGTTGAATATAAACTTATTCTCTTGGATTCCAAGATGTATAGCAGATGGAGCATTTACCAACCTGAGAGATTGTAAGTGGGGGGGGGGGGCGCCAGAGCCCCAGGTTTCTAGGGGAGGAACCTCGGTGTGGGCCGGTTCCAGTCACATCAACGGTTGGTTGTGACAATGAACGCGTAAGACCGCACGCGACTAGATTCTACTAAATTGACTGGGTTGTTTTGGTGGGGAAAGAGTACGGTAATTTTCCCTGCTGAATTAATTCTCGAAACGAACGAGATAACGAAAGCTACCTTCTTTATATATTTAATAAAACCAATTTCTTCTAATTTTAAATACATTTCCCCTGAATTCGTTATCACACATTGACTTGTGCTAAATGCGTGACAAATTTATGATCACTCATGTTTTTCCACAAAATGCGTGTTTCATTCAAAATCACTTTAAAATGCGGGACCGTTCCGCACAATGCGAGTTGGTAGCTAGGCCTATGTGGAGAGACCTCCTATATGTTTAACGGTTGAACTTGATTGAACATCATTGGGGTATGCGGGTCAATAGCACCTTAATGGAGTAACGCCTCTACCCCAGTAATTAGTTCAGTTAGCCCTGTACACTTTTTTTTTTATAAGAATCAGTAAAATTTTGCCCAGGCTCAGTGTTCTTATTTTTTGGCCGATTTCAGGCTCAAAATGTTCTTATTTTTTTCTTAGTTTACACACCTTTTAAACAAAAAATTATTTAATTGTACGGCAGTATGCACTGTACTGGAATGGAATGTAGGTGAAAGTGACCCCACAAAAAATGGCCCCCAAATGTCAGATAGGTACACCTACTACTGTACTGTATTATAGAGGGTATTACAGTCACACCTACTGCACATATTGTACAGATATACTATTTTGGTTTTTAAAAATATAAACCTCATTTGAAATTTAATTCAGCCTCAATTTGTTCTTATTTTGTTCTTACTTTTTTAAGCAATGTCAGCCTCAGTGATCTTATAAAATGTGCTCTTATAAAAAAAATTAAAAAAAAAAGGTGTAATGCATAGTTTGTTTAGGGTGGGGTGTGTGGATCATTTGGACCTTAGGGAAGTATGTCCCTACTCCTGAATGCATAGTCTTTGTATCTGATATTTGTTTTTTTCTTTTGTTATTGTATTGATAAGGATATGTGATTCCGAAATAAAAGTTGAATTCAAAATTGATAATTACAGTAATATTAATAATAATGATGATGATGTAGATGATAATGATTATGGTAAGGTGATAATGGAATATTAACATAACTTCAATCAAAATGTTACCAATATAACATAACTTTAAAGGTGACGTGTTATGCAGGCCACACGGCTTTTCAGAGAATTACTTGGATTGGATTGGATTGGATTTATTCGGTGTAAACACCAAGGAGAGCCCACGAAAGTCTAGAAGAAGACTTTTTCCAGTGGGGTCCTTCTGGTGGTGATTGAGCACCGGGAGACAATCCCCTACACTTTTCCGAAGAGTGTACTGTGTTTTAACGTGCACATGGGCCTTAAATGCACACGGGCCCAAAGGCTTAAACTTCTCATCCAAAAGACAGTGCGCTATTGTAACTTGTATTTCAGCCCTCCAGCTGAAACACAAGGAGAGGCAAAAAATTGAACAGGGTACCTAGAGATCTCCACGGTTCAACGCACATACAATGGCACTACCAGATTTGCCGACTAAGCTAACCTGCTCTCTTAAACTACAAAAGTGCAGAATATCATTTGAAGTTAAAATAACAGTGTACTTGGCATGTAGAGTACATATTTTGATGATTAAAATAAAAAAATATTATTTATATGAAAATGTAGCCTTTATTCTAAAATATAAATCAACTACAGCTAGAAAAATTACCAAATATAGGTGGGTTCACGGCTGCTGTCTTTATTGTAAGTGTTTTACCAGATTCCGTTTTCATTATTTGCTCATGGCCAACCTACAATGAAAAAAAAAACAATAGTGGCCTTAACGGTTTGCACAGTGATCAAAATATTCTTAACATCATCATCATCATCGTCATCATCATCTTCATCATCGTCGTCGTCATCATTCATCATCATTATCATCACCACCATTATCATCATTACAGTATATATCATCAACGATTTTCACAGTGATGAAAATATCGCCTTCCTCCTCCTTATAACCATCAGCAGCACCACCATCATTATCATCATCAGCACCACATCACCGCCACCATCCACCATCACCATTTCTTATCATCATTTATATTTCTGATTAGGCTATTATATTAGTTCCTTACAATTATAATGTCTTTGTAATTGCTAGCTATTTCTCAATCACTTATCCAAGCTGGTGTTTCGTCTAAACTCGATTACTGCAACGCCTTAACTGTTCAACCTTTCCACATATTCAATCAAGCGTCTTCAATTAATTCAAAATAATGCTGCCCGTGTCTGTAATTTGACTCAAAGATAGTCACATTACCCCAGTAATTTATGGAACGTCCATAGTAATTCGTCTCTCGATTGGCTTCCTGTCGACAAACGCATTATCTATGAACTACTTTTATTAACTTTTAAAGCAATCCATTTAAGCTTCCCCAGTAACTTGCTGAACTTCTTCCTCGTTACCGTCCGCTTCGTCACCTTTGGGAGGAGTCTCCTCCCAAATCCTCCTCTATGTCCCATCATATAATACCAAAACCTACGGGTGGAGCACCTTTAAATCCACTGCTGCTTGTCTCTGAAACAATCTACCTTTTTCAGTAAGATCATCTACTTCTATCTCTGCATCATAAATTTTCCCTGACAACTCGTTCGTTTAACATCTAGCTCTTGCGTACACTGCGACCTATTGGACATAATGAGTCCCTGATAATAGGCACTTTACGTCAGAGGACGGGGAGCCGTTGAGAACGGAAATTCGGATTGAGTGCCCTATTGTTTACTGTGGTCTTCACGCTCTGATGAGCACAAAACCACCGTCCACCCGTCTTCCCGTCCTGTTGTGTAAAGTGCCTAATGCATGCGCTATGGCCGTATTCGATGATCGTTCTTCGTTAAACCATGCCCACCTGCGCACTGGTGGTAAAATCCTACTTAACGAAGACGACCCGTCGAATAGAAAACTGGTAATACTCGACAAAACAAAATGGCTGCATAGTTACCGCGATACACGCTGCGCAATCAAGGCTGCTTCGGATTGTGGCGGTTTTTCGTAAAAAAATGTTTTCATCCAGTTTTTTAATGCTGTTAGCCTACAATTATTTTTTGACTTCAATGTGGGTAAATATTATTATTGTTTGAAGGTTTGCATGGCGAAGTATTAACATAAATGTTGAAGCTTGCAGTACACCACGTAGGTAGTTCTGATTCTCCTGAAGACGATTGAAGCAACTCAATGGAAACGTCGAGACTTTCTCAACTACAACAGTTCTTTTCAGAACTACCTACGTGTTGTACCGCAAGCTTCAACATTTAAATATTATAATTTTTATTTTCTGAAATTTAATCTAAATAAACTGACCAATCGGCCATATTTTTTTGGTCACGTGCATAACTTAACGCTGATTAACGCATTCTGGTTACATTAATTTTCATTGTCAACGAAGTATATTTTACGAACCAGTCGAATGAAATTAATACTCAACGAAAATTTCGTACTCAACGAAATGAACCAGTCGAATAAACCCATTGACAACAATAGAAACAATCATCAACCAAAATTGCAGTGAAGTAAATGTAAAATGTATTCATGAACTATGATCGCCAGACGAGAATTAAAAACGTGAACAATATAGTTTAACAAACTTTTAAAATTCAAACAAAGACCTGCTTGCAGACATTTGAATTGCTTTAGAAATATACTTTCAGAAAAGGGTATTATAGTGCATCGTAGCCAACGTTATACCTGAATGAAAAATAGCCTTGAATGAATTCCAAAGATAATACCATGGAGGTATAATACGCAGCTGTTTATGGCTTTTAAACAGACGCTGGCATGTAAAACCCAATATCATCGAGTGGTCCTTTTAAAATTTAAGTACGCATTTTCTAAGTTAAATATTTAGAAGGACCTATTGAACAGGCCTCCAGTGGCCAAGGGCCCCAGTGTTTTACACTTCCACTGCCCATACCTACGCCACTGATGGTATTATATTATATACCTTGGGTCGCCAAAGAACAGGGAGTCTGAAAGTGGGTCGCCACCTAAAAAAGTTTGAGAAGCAGGTGTTTAATTTATTGTAGTTACGTGGTTTTTTTTCTTGTAAACAAAGATACCTTGATATAATTTGATTAAGGTAAATGTACATGTACCGTATCTTTAGATTTTTAAATTTTTCTCTGCATGCATCATCAATGTGGTAAGTGTCACTGTAAAAAATCATGATAAAAACTAAAACTAGGCCACAACTAAACTTAACTACGGTAGTCTTTGTATTTAACTTTCCAGTTAACCCTTTTATTGTCGTATTCATATAGAAACAAAATATTTTGCAGTTAATACTTACGGATACGGGATTTAATCTCGATAACTTTGAATATTTCACTTCTCCATAAGGGTTCACATTGCTGGCAAGGTCCGGAATATCTTCACAGGCACAAGCGGCAAACAGAATTAGAATCAGCGAGAAGTACATCTCCGAGGTTGCTTATGAACGCTATGGTAAAGTCTGGCTTTCGTGTCAGTAATATTAATAAACTGTGGGAATATCGCATGTGGCTTAGGCCTGGTGTTGTATGATGTGCTCGATCGATTTTGAACAGGCGTTCAATTCGTGCGTTGATTTTAACTTATTCACTCGTTTATTATTATTGGTTGCTGGTAATATTTTTGATATTGATATCTAATTGGTCACTAAATTGAGTCTCATAATTAGTCAAATGTTCATTTGTTCCTAAAAAAAAAATGGATTTATTTATTTTGTATTTTTCTATTACTTCATTTCCTGTCATATTGGCCTTAATTTCTGTATGTTGTGTAGCCTAAATTTTTTTTAAATTTTAGCTATAACATTTTTGATTCTTTGCTGTCATTTTCGTAGGCCTATTGAAAGACAATAATCGTGCCTTTACAGGCCAAAGTCATTGTTGGTGTTTTAATACGGATTTAATCTGTGTTTTGAATATTTGGGCCGCTTAAATAACTTGGGCATGTGCACTTTCGTGATGCGAATCCGTAACATAAAATTAACATAAAAATATTGTGCAATATTTCAAATTTTACGACGAGGATTTTTCTGATGACTAAAACACGACATTAGGTTTTGAAACGCACTATCTTTGAGTCTGTCAGACTCAAATGTACTATTACGTTTGGTGTATATGCTCGTTTCATCAAACACAATGCCCTGCTTCATAGTCTGATTAAATATTGACTTCGGCAGAAAGAATTATAATAGCATATGCCTTTGGCTTTTGTATATAAAACACACCGCGTAGTAGGTGGATGAGAATAAATGTTAAAAAATATACTTGGGAAACTGGAGTAAGATAGTACAATTCACAATGTTTATTTTGCTTAAAGAACAAATGCAGAACATGCTTTATAAATAAAACATTCTGATTGCAGCAAGATACAAGCAAGATGCAGCTGACAAGGACCCGGAGCCTAGGTGTCCGGCAGAGTTGAGTCAATAAGGTTTAAAACCGCTCATGGTACGTCAAAATGCGCGGCTTGCTTGCGTACATCAATATGCGCGGCTAGCTTGCTTGCGTGGCAAAAATCTTAAGTAATGGCCTATTGGGCATGATGGTGTTATATTACATCCAATATGGGCATGTCACACGTTACTTGTCACATACAATTTGATAGTGGACAAAGAACTTGTCATTATACTAAATACTGGTTGCTGTATTTGCCCATCATCTTTCTTAAATTTATACTATATAACAACATATAATATACTAGTATGTAAGCGGATCTGTGTATGGTAATAGTACAATCTATTTAATATAACATTAATACAAATCTGAAGACTGAAAAAATATATGTATCACGAAATGTAAAGGGTCTTTCCTCAAAGACACAAGGTCACAAGGTTCAGTACAAGGTGTACATACATATACATAATAGGGAGCTTCCGATTGCATGACGACGGTAGGACGTCAGTAAAACGGACATTAAAAGTCTTCTGCGCATGCGAGAACGTTAAGTTCTCCTCGTCGCGTGGATTCTAGGACGCAATTTGGTGCAATCTACGTATGCAGAAAACGTAGATGCCGGTAGGACGGTCACGCATAAGTGATTCCGTTCTAGCCGTCGCGTCGTCGAAAAAATCGAAAGCCCCCTAATTTACTAATACAGTAATTAACAATGATACTACAGCACTGCAATACATTTTATTGAGAGGCTCTATTATATCAAAGTACTTATCATAACAACAAAGGTACATATTGATGAATTAAACTGAATGAACTAAAACAGGTAGGGTTTAACCAGGTGAAAGTGTGTTCCTTTTGTTTAATCACAACAGTCTAACCACCTGATATAGAGCCTACAATGTATACCTACCTAAGCAAATAATGATTTTTGCATTTGTTATTTATTTATTTTATTCATTCATATTATATTTATATGTCTAGGTTATTTTTGTACTTAAGTGGTTGTTTATATGTTGTATCTTATTTATTTAAGAGGGGCCCTGAAAATCAACCTCCCTTTGGGGAAGTTGAAAGTCTTACCCTCTTTAAATATTGTTGATATAAAAAATAAATAAATAAAAATAAAATAAAAAAAATAATAAATTATTTATCTAAAATCTATACTGCCTGCCAAAAAAAAAATCAAATAAAACTTAACTCATTTGAGGAGATCAAATAAACTTCAAACAAAAAACAGATAAAAAAACAAACCTGTTATTTGCTGTTGTCATTTTACCAGTCAGTGTAAAAGAATACAGGAAAGGTATTAATACTGTATTTACTTAATAGGGAAATTTTTATGTACAATACAAAGTAAGTAATTCAAATACAGTACAAAACTGATTTTTTTAATTGGTTTTAACTCGTGTGACACAGTATATCTTAAACGCTACACATTATATCAATAATAGCAAACAATTAAATTTAACTGTTCCCTGGCTTCATGTTGTTTTATACGTTCTGCTAATACTAAGAGGCCCAATGGCCATTTGGTGCCTGTTGTCCTGGCAAAAAATGCTGATTAATTAAAATCCAGGCACCAGAACCCCTGGAATTAGGCAGTAAGAGCCTACAGCAGTTAAATATAAACATAAACATGCTATTAAGCAACACAAGGATAAGTAAAGTTAGCTAAATTCAAAACATAAAACTTGCATCTTGTGACATGTGAAACCTTTCAGTAATAAATCATTCCGATCAGCCCCGCCTCTTGGATACCATTCGGATAAACAGGCCCCTTAAAGTCCAGGACCCCCCGCTTTAGTCAGTGAGGGCCTATAACTGTTACGGCACTGTTAATACACATACACACGCTATAGTATTATTATTATTATTATTAAACTTTTATATATTAAACTATTATAATTAAACATAGCAAAACATCCCTTGGATACCGTTCCAATAAGCCCGACTCTTATTATTATTATTATTATTATTATTAAACTTTTATATATTAAACTATTATAATTAAACATAGCAAACATCCCTTGGATACCGTTCCAATAAGCCCGACTCTTGGGTACTGTTTCAATAAGCCCGACCCTTGGATACCGTTCCAATACGCCCGACCCTTGGATATCGTTCCAAAAAGCACGACCGTTGGATACTGTTCCAATAAGCCCGACTAGAGTACGAGCGAATGTCACTGATGTATTGCACTTCCGTCAACGTGTACACGATAGATTGACGTAAAGAGATCATGTCCCGACTTGATGACAAACTTCAAATGATGTGCTGTGGTTGCTTCAAACTGTAGATTTAAAAAGCATGAATTATACTCACTATATAAATAGATATAAGCAAAATAGAAATTAGTGTAAAAATCTGAATGGTAGAAGCTATAGACAATAACCTTGCCTCATCATATATATTTCATGGCCATAAACTAATTATTTATATTGCTGCACATTTTTTTAATAAATTCAAACATATGCAAATTAAAGTAAATTCTGAATTCGAATTGGCTTACACCAGCTACAGATTAATATAATGATAATGATAATTACTGATAAGGGCAAAACTAAGGTTACTGTAGTTTTTAATTTGACAAACAAATTTGTTGCCCAAAATACCTGTAACTTGTGATGTTTTGACAAAGGACATACTTAAGTTTTCATTAATTTAATAACTTTACCATGAATTTTTGCCCACTAATAACCCGAGAAAAAAATAAAATAAATAATGACTGGTGCGCGCCCTTGAATTACACCTACAGAAAAAAAAAACATAACTGACTAAGCGACCTTGATTTCAAATTTTTCAAAGGACATACGCCTAGTTTCACTGTTTATTTAATATACTCATTAAAATTATTTAGCTCAAACTTAATCTACTTATCAATAATGCAGCACATAAGCACATCACCATTTTATAAATATTGTTACTTACACTGAATTCCTCATTCTGCAGTGATCCTTCTGTTTTTGTGAATGCCTTGTCAGCCAATGTTTCAAAGTCTGTCTTGTCGTTTTGCACACTTCTGGAACTGTCTCTTATACACATCTAGATGTGTATAAGAGACAGGAATTAGGCAGTAAGAGCCTACAGCAGTTAAACATACACATAGCCATGCTATTAAGCAACACAAGGATAAGTACAGTTAGCTAAATTCAAAACATAAAACTTGCATCTTGTGACATGTGAAACCTTTCAGTAATAAATCATTCCGATCAGCCCTGCCTCTTGGATACCGTTCGGATAAACAGGCCCCTTAAAGTACAGGACCCCCCGCTTTAGCCAGTGAGGGCCTATAACTGTTACGGCACTGTTAATACACATACACACGCTATAGTATTATTATTATTATTAAACTTTTATATATTAAACTATTATAATTAAACATAGCAAAACATCCCTTGGATACCGTTCCAATAAGCCCGACTCTTGGTTCCAATAAGCCCGACTCTTATTATTATTATTATTATTATTATTATTAAACTTTTATATATTAAACTATTATAATTAAACATAGCAAAACATCCCTTGATACCGTTCCAATAAGCCCGACCCTTGGGTACCGTTCCAATAAGCCCGACCCTTGGATACCGTTCCAATACGCTCGACCCTTGGATATCATTCCAAAAAGCACGACCGTTGGATACTGTTCCAATAAGCCCGACGCTTGGATACCATTCTGATAAGCCACACCCCTTGCATACCATTCCAATAAGCCCGACCTTTGGACACTGTTCCAATAAGCCTGCCTCTTGGATGCCGTTTCGATAAGCCTCACCCCTTGGATACTGTTACTAAGGTCCCACATATCTTTGAAAAAACTTTTTTTTCAATCTGAAGCAAGATAGAAAATGTGCGATTGCTAGAGTACGAGCGAATGTCACTGATGTATTGCACTTCCGTCAACGTGTACACGATAGATTGACGTAAAGAGATCATGTCCCGACTTGATGACAAACTTCAAATGATGTGCTGTGGTTGCTTCAAACTGTAGATTTAAAAAGCATGAATTATACTCACTATATAAATAGATATAAGCAAAATAGAAATTAGTGTAAAAATCTGAATGGTAGAAGCTATAGACAATAACCTTGCCTCATCATATATATTTCATGGCCATAAACTAATTATTTATATTGCTGCACATTTTTTTAATAAATTCAAACATATGCAAATTAAAGTAAATTCTGAATTCGAATTGGTTTACACCAGCTACAGATTAATATAATGATAATGATAATTACTGATAAGGGCAAAACTAAGGTTACTGTAGTTTTTAATTTGAAAAACAAATTTGTTGCCCAAAATACCTGTAACTTGTGATGTTTTGACAAAGGACATACTTAAGTTTTCATTAATTTAATAACTTTACCATGAATTTTTGCCCACTAATAACTCGAGAAAAAAATAAAATAAATAATGACTGGTGCGCGCCCTTGAATTACACCTACAGAAAAAAAAAAAACATAACTGACTAAGCGACCTTGATTTCAAATTTTTCAAAGGACATACGCCTAGTTTCACTATATATTTAATATACTCATTAAAATTATTTAGCTCAAACTTAATCTACTTATCAATAATGCAACACATAAGCACATCACAATTTTATAAATATTGTTACTTACACTGAATTCCTCATTCTGCAGTGATCCTTCTGTTTTTGTGAATGCCTTGTCAGCCAATGTTTCAAAGTCTGTCTTGTCGTTTTGCACACTTCTGGAAACACTGACTTCATTCACTAGAAATAAAAAAAACACAAAATATATTCATTATTACTTATGACATATAGGATAATACATGAAAAGTTACCGGTGATGGTGTCGATCATTAAACAAGCCTTTCAAATTTTTAAATTGTTGTCAATTCTGAATTGTTGGTTAGGGATTGGGGGTTAGGCCAGCTTGACACTGCTCACTTATGCTCCCGTTGAGGATATCTCTCTCCTACCTCCATCATTAGGACATCTGCCCCACCCTTGAAATTCAGAGATAATTTGGAGAGAGTTGGGAGAGGTGTGGTGGGTGAGTGCCAGTCTGCAGATATATATTGTGTTTATGTCCTTTGTTTTCTTTTTTGGGACAAAGACAACTGTCGAATGTATCCTGGCTAAATAACACCCTTCACTGTCACTGTGTCTTGTATATTAATATTAATGGTACATGTCTTGGTTTTGTAAGGTTGCGTCACAGGGCATGTCACAGTTTCTGGCAAATGTTGTGTCAGAGTCTGTAACAATTTCTCCATTCGAATAATAGTGAAAATAGTACTGTATTTACTACATAGTTTTGTTAGAGATGCTAGCCCATTCCTAGGAGTTAAGCCTAGGATCATTATGTTAATCTGTAACTGCTGTAAACCAATCCAAATTCAGAATTTACTTTAACTTGCATATGTTTGCATATATTAAAAAAATGTGCAGCAAGATAATTAATTAGTTTATGGCCATAATATATAGGCAAGGTTATTGTCTTAGCTTCTACCATTCAGATTTTTATACTAATTTTTATTTTGCTTATATCTCATAGTAAGTATAATTCATGCTTTTTAAGTCTATAGTTTGAAGCAACCACAGCACATCATTTGAAGTTTGTCATCAAGTCGGGACATGATCTATTTACGTCAATCTATTGTGTACACGGCGGAAGTGAAATACATCAGTGACATTTGCTCGTACTCTAATAATCGCACATTTTCTATTTTGTTTAAGATTGAAAAAAGGATATGTGGGACCTCAGTAACAGTATCCAAGGGGTGTGGCTTAGGATTACATCTAAGAACATCATCTCCACTCCATGGCAGTTTTATAACTCAGCATGGAGCTTTCATTCTGTGAATATAATTTTTGTCTGAATTTATGTAAATGAGTGAACATAAAATAACAATCAAAATAATAAGATGGAGATACATACCCTGATAGGAATGTAGTTTTATTTTATTAATATTCATCAGCGATTGAAAGGAGATGATAAATTCCTGAGGGAACATTCCTGTGGTCGTATAGAATGTCTCCAAACTCCTGTAAATGTACAATGGGGAAAACATAGAATACTATTATAATGACGATGATGATGAGGTTGTGTTTCTTAGCTTTTATAGACAACTCATATTATTAAAATAAACTGCCACAATAATAGACTATAACATTTGATATTTATAGGGTAATTAGAAATTGGATGGTGACGAATATTGGTCCAAGCTCTGTTAGGCAGGTGCTAGCTTGGCTAGGCCTATGCCCTAGTCTAGGTAGGCTTATTAAATCATCAGTTTCAGGGAGTTAATAAATATTGTTATTTATGTTATACCTTAAAAATTCCCATGAGAACGTTGTGTGCTTTCACGGGCTATCACGGGCCTATGAAAAACTGGTTAAAGTTTCAGCACAGGCATAGTACCGTCCTACTTAGGACTTGGGTAGAAAGAATCCGAAAGGCTTAGCCCAAGTCTTGGCCCCAGAAGCAATAAATTATTAGCCTAGGCGGAACCGGCCGCAGGTACCACAGTCAGGAGACTGGGTAGACTACTACTTGTACTTCTAACTACCCACCATCACTAATTAGGCCTAGGATTAAGAATACTTGCAATCTCACCCATCAAGCATATTTTCTGGTGGGTGATTCTCGTCACTAGATGTTGCTAGAACAACCTGCGCACCAGCATCCATTAATGCTACGTCAAACATTTTGTAAATTACTGCTGTTTACTTCTGCAACACAGGCAGTATTTACAACTCCATAGTACCGTCCACGACGACCAGGTCGTCCAATCATAATTCAATTCAATCAATACGGAATGGCGCCCTCTCTGCTTGCAACTTTGCTATCTGCACTGTAATGTGATGATCAACGAATGTCATATACTAGGCCTTTCATATTACTGTATACGTCATAATCATAACAATCTTATATCCATAATAATTTTACTAAAGTGAGCTTTAGGTTTGTGGTTAATCAATTGCTTGTAAATCTTTGAAATTTAGGGAGCAGTTCCTACAATTTATTAATTCGCAATTTTTAAATTATTAAGCAATGCAATGTTTCATAGTTATTCAATTTGAGTGAATAACCGGGCTACTGATGCTAAAGTCCAGGTGTCAATCTGAGTCGGTGAGGTACAGTAAGACGAGCAGCATTAGTTACATCTTGATCTTGATGTGTAATTCTGGCTTTATTAGATGTACAGTTCGTTGTTCTAACCCTGTTACTCTCATGTTATTATATAATGCTTTATGTAGGCCTATTCTCGATCGAATATGATGTTCCTGCATTTTATCCATATCAAAATAACCATATTAATGCTTTAAAAAAAGTTCAAATACGCTTTACTTGAGTCTGTTTTGGGTTATGTTTTTTCAATCATTTAATTATGAAGAGAGATTAATTATGCTTAACACAACTCACATTGCCACCCGGTTGAAATATCTCTTATTATCGTTTATTTTATCATGCATACATCGTCAATTTAATGTCAACCCTGTTCTCATTCCTCAAAATAATACTAGACATGCCGATGACTTCAGATTTAAAATCTTATATGCCAGAACTGATTGCCATAAATTTTCGTGCTTTAATTTTTTCCGTACATTTGGAACATTTTACCACCTGCTGTCAGAGGCCTTCTAATTAATAATCATAATTTTAAGTACCATCTTCATAACCATTTATTTAATGAATAAAAAAGAGGGGGAAGAAGAAGAAGAAAAGAGGAAAGGAAAAAGAAGGGAAGAATTTTTTTTTTTTTTAAATATTGACTGGTTTCTTAAATTTTATTGTTATTCTGTGCGGTTCTTTTATTTAAGCTTGCTATTTTTATTTTTGTGTTTGTTGTCTTGTTTCTGTTTGGAGAACCTCTCGATAGTAATTAAGTTTGCTTTAGGTTATCCTCAGGCTGTGTCTTTGGTTTTTGTATTTTATATTGCCTGGAAATAATAAATGAAATGAAATATTAATCAGATTCAATTTGAATAACAAAATCAACGTAACAGGCAAACATGTTTATACATTAGATTTTTAAAATTAGAATTACAGTTAAAATTGATCAACATTAAACAGAATATATTCACACTAAATCAACATAGACCTACCTACTCTTGAACATTTATAGTCAATAAAGGTTTTGGTTTAATTAAATGTGTTATTTGAACTTCATTGACGTGAATGCATATTTCAGAAGAATATCATTATCACAAAAAAATTTAACTTAACTTTTAAAAGATTTACTAAAATTGTTTATTATATATATATAATACACATCTTCTAGGTAGGCTTATTAAATCATCAGTTTCAGGGAGTTATATATTATTTTCCAGTTACATCTGCTCACTTGTTCTGCGCATAGAGACTCTCGTATTTTGCGCAATATAAATGAATAATCTTTAACCTTAAATATTCATTTTTAACTATTTTTAACGGTGTATTTATGACGTTTTAAAATATTCACATTTTTACAACTTTGTACAATTTCTTAAGTATTCATTCCACGTACATAGTTTAAATTTTATATGAATAGTGATTTATGAAATTTGTTTTAACATTTAAAAATTATATTATAATTTTCACAAAATTACAAAATAGTGAGAACAATCCAGCGGCTTACAATGCACTGCAGAAAATTTACACACTGTATGCTTTTATTTTGTATCATTATTATTCGAAGCGTTATGTGAATAAATTAAATTAAAATTAACTTAAAGAGTAACAATATAATACATCGTTCTGTATCATGGGGTGTATAAACCGGCATTAAATCACTTAAGCTAACGTATAAACCAAGCGCGTTTTGAATTTGTATGTTGTTTCTCAAAAATTCACGTAGGCCTACCAGGAAACAGTGAAAAGAATTCCATGGGCTTCTTCTCGAGATGGGCTTCTTTTCTAGGCTACTTTTGCTAACTAAAAAGGGGGGCTTCAATTCGAGATGGGCTTTGCTTGAGATTAAGCCAATTGTGTTTCTATTTGAGGTTTTAGGTATAATTATATAAGCTAAGCGTTGTATTTTGAGGTTTTTTTTTTTTAATGCATTTCAAATAAAAAATGAAATGGCATTGTATAGATTTGCCGAAAATGAAGAAATATAATGGAGGGCAGAAGACTGATATTTTCTGTTATCAGAATTCTAATATTAAAAATAATTGTAAAAGCACACAGGTAGGATCTCTGGTGAAAGCATGTAAAAGCATGGAGGTATAAAAATATACCTCCATGGTAAAATTAAGCAACTCAGATC
>NW_022688879.1:24849-27675 GCF_011630105.1 Anneissia japonica | reverse complement strand
AGATTTTGGCAGTCCATTGACTAGACAGTTTAGCTAGCACATTATTACTGCTCATGTTTTTCTTTTTTATATTGTGTATATCTGTTAATAATTAACAGAAATTTGTAATTTTCTTAGAAATATTCTTATCAATTGAAACTTTCCATGAAATACTTTCCCTTTCCTTCCAGTTAGGTTGAATTTTTTACTTTGCATCTTTTTTCTTTACTATCCCTTTAATATCTACTTTCTTTTTAATATTGTTTCATCCTTTTTCTTATTTCATTTTTGATACTTACCTTTCTTTTAGTTTTTTCGTTGTCATTTTCTTTCCACCATTTTACTTCTTTCTTTTTTTTCTTTTCTTCCTTTTGTTATTTCTTATTTATTATTTTTCTTGTTTTTTGTTTTTTTTTGTTTTTTTTTAAATTAATTTTTTTAAATCTCTTTTTTTTCTTTCATGTCTTCTTTCTTGCATAATTATCCATGGGGCTGTCTCTTATACACATCTAGATGTGTATAAGAGACAGTATATATATAATAAAAAGGGCTAAAATCAAGATCCCTACATAGAATTGTGAACATAGTATAATAGTATAATATAGACAAGACCGCTTTTAACCGCTCCTATTTTTAGTCCTTTAATAATCATGGAATACAGACATAGGGCCTTCTCTGTTTAGAGTTTATAGATACTCTATTGAATACAATTTTGTTGATATCGAATAATTTAAACACAGTGGACCTACTTTTAAAGCATAGACATTATATATAGTGTTTTAAGTTATGAGGTCTAATTCTTTAGATAAAGCAAGACATTTTACCAATGTTGTAGAACTTAATATTTCAGAATGAGAAAGAACGTAAATGTAGGCAGGACTTAATACAAACTAAAGTAATGTATGTTTGTTACACTGTGGTCAAAGGGGACCTGGTTGCTCTCTTGTCATTTCTCCTGAACGCCACTTGAAGTCCGGGGCCATGTCCGGGGCCATAACCGGAGACTAGAGGTGGTCCAGCTGTTTCGTCGACAGAGATGTCCAAACCAAGAGGACACAAAGGACAATTTGTAATTTTGTGAATGTTTTAATTTGCAGACTCATGATGAAACAATAAAAGTAACCCGATTTCTCCAAACCAAACAAGTTTTCAGATTAAACATAGTCCTATTCATTTTAACACAAAACAGTACCGGTACTAGTTTATTACTATACTACAGGCCTCCCTCCAATTAAAGGCCATTTTTGGGACCGGGTTTTACATGGTCTTTAGCAGCTATGGTTTCTAATTAGAATAATAAAAATAAAAAGCATTTGTAAATTTGGGACCACAGGAAATTGGTGTTTAATTTTACGTGCTCTTTCAATTGGAGGGGTCTTTATTAAATGGAGACCTGTATGCCTACTATTTAAAACTACTATTATAGTAGTTATAATACCATATATATAGTAGTATAATACCAGGCAACTACTATTTTAGTTCTGTGCCACTATACCTATTGATAATACATTTTTGTAATTATGAGGAATCATTATCATCGTCATTTAATCATTATAATAATCTTAATCATATACTTGGGAAAAAGGCGTAACCACAATTTTTCTACCTTTTCCTCCAGTTTTTAAATATTCAAAAATCTGTATCTCGTTAACCGTTCCCGAGTTTTTCGTTAAACAACTTTTTTTTCTGTCTTAATAATAATAATAATAATAATAATAATAATAATAATAATATTATTATTATTATTATTATTATTATTATTATTATTATTATTATTATTATTATTATTATTATTATTATTATATAGTTTTATCAGGGTGGACAGCATTTTATCATACGTTTATAACATCATTTGTTCCTGTATCGAACACTCCTTTTAATAATTTACCTATTTGTTAATATCATATAAATAATCTTTATAAACGGATAACCCTGAGAGACTGAGGCTTACAATAAAAAAACAAACAGCAATCGTGCTCCATAAACGGCAGCAGTCACTTAATCTGCCTCATTAATCTTATCGTTATAAAATTGCTATGTAGGCGTAACTTTAAAAAAAACCCACCCATTTACTGCTCATTAGGTCTTCACACTTAGTAGTTTGACCTTTTGTGTGTGTGTGTGTTTTTTTTTTTTTTTGAAAGGAAGATTTTATTCTTTCTGTACCGGAAAAAATCTCTTTAAAAACTATATTCACCTACATATTTTTGCAATATACAGGAGGATGAAGAACATATGTTATTCAAATGTAAGGATATAGAATTATGTTGGGTAAAACTTTATCGCATGTTACAAATATGCAATTTTGATATAAATGAAAAAATAGAATGGAATAAAATTGTCCAAGGATGCTATGCTGAACGAACAAATTAAATTCTATCTATTTTTACTTTCTGTATCTATAAAAGTAAAGTTAAGTACAGACTCGGACTTGGGAAACAATGTCCTTGGGTTATGTTTTTATTGGAATTAAAGAGTTTAATAAGCTGTGATTTCTTAATTAACAATGAAAAAGCAAAAAAGAAATGGTCAATGATTGACCTTAACAAAATAGAAAAATATTATATTGGTTAAACTTGGTGAAAACAATTTCACCATATTATAGTCTGAAGGGAAACTATTTTGAAAAAATAATGTAGCCTATAAATATTGTATATACACTGTAGTGTTTATAAATACAAGCGAACAAACTTTAAAAAATAGGCTTAAACAAAAGCCTGACCTTTTATTATATCCTTTATTAAAATGACAGAAAACAAATATAAAAAAATGGCATGGTAATTGTACACCTTGACCGATGTGCATAAATTTCAAGTGAAAGTAAAAAAAAAAAAAAAAATTGTTAAA
>NW_022688879.1:17345-24252 GCF_011630105.1 Anneissia japonica | reverse complement strand
AAAAATATACCAAATTTAGAATACTACCTTTTGGACAAATTGAATTTTAAAGGTACACATTTAAAGTTTAAAGCTAGAACTAATCAAGGTAATTCAACAAAAGGACGCACATCTCCGCTCTCGAACATAGCGCGTGCGTACAGTCCTTTGATCTTTACTGTGGCATCGACAATCCGATACTAGTTGCGATAATTATAATTATTAGTCTATGCGTGCCATTCGTTTTATGGTGTTAGTTTTTATTTTATTAATTTTGGGTACTTCGCAATGAACTAATGTTCTAGATCCTGAAGGCAGAAAACGGGCATGGTCAGATACGTACTCAGGCCATTGTATTATTTGCAAAAAAAGAGAATTAGAAACGGTCGACCATTTTCTATTTGATTGTCAAGGTCTATCCTCTATTAGAAATGCATGTTTTGAAAATTTGAAAACCGACTTGTGTAAAATTAATGGGTACTTTTGGGACATTTTCTTAGAAGGTTCATGTGAATTTAGGCACCACTTACTTTTAGATAATATTTTTGATGCATACCAGAATATTGAAATTTGTAACATATTTGATAACCATTGTAAAACATATTTAACAAAGAACTGAACTAATGAAAAACATTACCACCAATATTTAATTTTTACGTTATTTACTGTACTTATAAACTTATATTTTGTGTCATTTTTATTTATTTATTTACTTTATATTCTGTAATTGAATTCTCTTTTTTTTATTTTTTTTTATTTTACTTTACTTTTTTTTTTTTTTTTTGTACATTAAGTTATTCCTTAATTACTACAGAATAATGAGAGTATTTGTTTTGTTTGTCCAGTATTTTTTCTTTACTCATTTTTCTTTTCAATAATTCATTTTTATATGTTGTCAGTTGTTGTTTTGTAACTGTTGTACGGGTCGAACCTCTCCTACGTGAGAGTGTTCCTCTGTTATAAAAGAGAGAACCAATAAATCTTATCTTATCTTATCTTACAGCTTCGATAGCTTTATAATGGTGGAGACCGGGGACCTAACAACAAGGGCGTCGGAAGCGGTCCGGCTGGTCCGGTTTAGGCCGGACCAATAATTTACAACTCAATATAGTTTGTAAGCCAAATTGTACTTTCTCTGACGCAACCTCTTCTTTTTTTACAAAAGTGAATGATCAGACTTCAAGCAACAAATATTTAAACCAGTCAACCTCGTCTACATGTAGTAGTACCATACCCACCCTAAGCTGTCCAGGGTGGCACAACGATTTTCCCTACGGGGTCAGAGGTCCACGACGGGAGGGGGGGGGGGGGCCGATGCCCTTAACGAGGGGTCAAATTTCCATCACGATAGCAAAGTGGGCGTGGTCGAGCGTCGCTTAAAAGGCCTCGAAAGGGGTCCAGTGTGCGAAGCCTCGAAAATTATGACAATTTAGGGATTTCAAATGATTATTTAATCGATTTTAGTGTACTAGTAGTATTTTAGAGCCTATTAATATGTAGAAAATACATATATTTTTTTCTCCCATTCAATTGTGGTTTTTTTCCCGACAGGGTGTGGGGGTAGGAGGGGAGGGGTCCCGTCTCCGGCTGGCGCTACCCCTGAGGCTGTTTCAATTATAGGGGTTTTTTTTAACTGAATGGATGTAATATTAATGAAGTACTGGTACTGGGTATTTATATTGCGCCTTTCTCTTGTGGTTATGAAGCGCAAGCCAACCCTCAATAATTTAGAAAAATAATGGTCGACTTAAAATTGGTAATTATTCAGGAACCCTATGCATCACAATAGTAATAAGTAATAATAATATTAAATAATAATAATAATAATAATAATAATAATATACCCATTGGTAAATTTTTTGAGATATTTAGGTCTAGGATACCGTACCATAACTGGATCCTCACCAACACATAATTTCTTCCTTGTCCCTTGGTAAAACTTTCCAGAAAGTTTCATTCAGAGTTGATCCGTTTTTGAAATATCTGATCTGGTACATTTTCCTTTGAGTGGTCCTCATAATCTACACCCTACTCTGGATCGTCAAAAACAATAAAATCATTTCTTTCTTAGACCTTGACAAACTATTATAGAAGGTTGAATTTAGACCCATTGATAATTTTTTAGAGTACTTAGGTCTGGGTACGTCAGAATTTAAAATGATCCTCACATTTACACCCTAAATTGGATTCGTCACCAACACATAATAATTTCTTCCTTGTAACTTGGTTAAACTTTCATGAAAGTTTAATTCAGATAAGTTGATCAGTTTTTGAAATATTTGATCTGGGACGTTTACCTTTAAATGGTCCTATATCCACACCTACTCTGGATCGCCACAAAATGTAATCATTTCTTCATTTTGCCATGATAAAGTATTATAGTGTTCCGTTTTGACCCATTGATTTCATTTTTGAGATAGGCTATTTAGGTCTGGGACGTCACAGAAAAAACAATGGCTTTTCCAGCTAGTTCTAGGAAAAGCCAATAATGAATAATAATAATAATAATAATAATAATAATAATAATAATAATAATAATAATAATAATAATGTTTTATACATTTTTAATGCACAGATTTGATACTAATAATGTTCAAATGCCCAGTGCATACGATTAGTCTGGTCATTTGGTCCACTTGCTTAAGTACATGCAACCCAACGAGGTACCCACTTAGCCCCTGGGGGAGTGACGCAAAGTATGCTCGGCATAAAAACAAGTAAGCAGCGTTATTCATTTATCCATTTATTCACTTGAACAAAATCATGAGTAAAACGAGTTACATTACAGTTGCAATAACTAAGAGCTATAAAACTGTAAGGTATCAATATTACCTTTAAAACGTGTTAAACAGCAAAAGGCAGAGTGATAAAAAAAAACATTAACATAAACAACATTTTAGGAGCTATAAGAAAAAATCCCCGACCAGTTTATTGTAATGATGACACCCCCTCTACAACAATGTACCATTCCGGAGTGTCAATCAAACTTCACAACTGACCAATCAGACAGTGCCAGGAATACGCACGTGTTCTGCAAACACACGTGTTGTCCCACAAACGCATGCATTTATCACTGATCTCTACTATAATAGCTGGATTGCTCATTGGCTCGTTTTAGTGAGGCCACCGACGCCATGTTGGGAGGCCTCAGTGACGTAACATTTTAGACAAGTTTCTTTAGGCATTTGTTTTAATTATTGTTAAAAATAACGATTCTTGCAAAAATTGTTAATAATAAATTGGAATTTAAAATAATTATTATCATTTATCTATTTAAGTGACTTTTTATGCAGTTAAGAAAGTGCAAGCGAAGTTATTTGCGTTGTTAGGGATCGAGACGTCACTATAACAACGCGATTTCGCTCGCGCTTTTAAAAACTGCATAAACAGTCGCGTCTAGTGGTTAGATGGTTTCTAAAAATTTCTACGTTAAATTTAAATTTATTATTGAAAAGTATTGCAAGAATTATAATTTAAACAAATGCCAAAAGAAACTAAAATGATACGTCACTTAGGCCTCCCAACATGGCGTCTGTGGCCTCAGTTTTTTTCTGTACCAGGATTGGCCGATGAGCAATCCAGCTATTATAGTAAAGATCAGTGGTTTGCGTATGTTTTACACTATCGATTTGTGCGACCTTAGCAACAGTATCCAAGGGAGGGGCTTAGCGAAAAGGTCCACTATATATTTTCTGTTGGCGTTCTACATTAACAATTCACAAATTAACAATTCACAAATTAACAATTCACAAATTAACAATTACATTAACAATTCACAAATTGATTTTACAGGCCTATAAGCTGATTACAATAATTTTCTTTGAATTTTTAAAACAAATCTCTGCTCACTGTGTAACTTATTTTCAATTTCAATTATATATAAATTATAAGTATAGTATATAAAAAGCAAAACATCAATACACATCAAAATACATGAAATCATTTGCATCGGAATGGAAAATTGACAGTAACAATAACAATTACGCAATAATATAATTATATATATATATATAATATAATAATAATAATAATAATAATAATAATAATAATAATGATAATAATAATAATAATAATAATATCAGGAATTTATAAGGCGCCAATTCCAAAAAAGATCAAAGGCGCACGATGCAAGTGTGATACCCTCGGAGAACAATATGGTCTTAATTTGCGATTTAAAGTTGCAGAGATTAGAAGAAGTAGTTATATTAATAGGAAGCTGGTTCCAAAGAGAAGCAGAGGCAAAGGAGAATGAGCATTGACCATAGGTTTTGGTAGAATATTTGGGAACAAAAAGAAGATGAACGGAGACGGCGAGATGGAGTATACTTAGTAAGCAGGGCATTTAACTAGGACGGATGACTAGAACATATCGCTTTGTAGGTGAGAACTAATAATTTAAAAACAACTCGTTGCTTGATCGGCAACCAGTGAAGTTTAATAAATATAATACTCATATTCAAATTTAAATTTAAATTTATTCAAAAAACCTCCAAAAGGGAGAGCACATCAATCAGAAAAAAAACTCAGCAAAACGAGGAATGATGAAAACAGCAAAAACATTTAGCAATTTGTTATCAATTTAATGTGTATACATTTTAAAGAATTTGATCAAATTCACTATCCAATGGATGCAATTATTTACAATGTTAAATAATTGTATTGTGCATCTATATAGTGTAATCGGAAGAATATTTTTTTCAAATAATTATTTTGTCAATGAATTTAACAGAATTGAAATTTAGGTTTAATTTCTTTTCTTTCAATTCCACTACCATCTAATTTACAAGGAACAACTACTACTACTCCTAAATTTTAAAAACGTCTCTCGTACCAAAAAGTGCATCAGTTGAAATGTGAATTTGTGTTCAATTCATTAGGATATGGTTGTTGAAGTGGTGGTGGTGGTCCGGCATTCATTCCTGTAACATAATTTGTGTTCAATCCATTAGGATTTGGTTGTTGAACTGGTGGTGGTGGTCCGGCATTCATTGCTGTAACATAATTTGTGTTCAATCCATTAGGATTTGTTTGTTGAACTGGTGGTGGTGGTCCGGCATTCATTCCTGTAACATAATTTGTGTTCAATTCAATAGGATTTGGTTGTTGAACTGGTGGTGGTTGTCCGGCATTCATTCCTGTAACATAATGTAATAAATTAATCAATCAATCAATCAATTAATCAAGCAAATAATTTTTATTTTTATTTATTTAAGTCACATTTATATGCACACATTTCAGGAAAAACTGGTCAAGGCGCTTTCTCCCTTATTGAATTCAGAATCAGACGCAACGCACCACTTCATTTGCTCCCACAGGATTGATAATCATAACGTTTTTAATACGTCACCCATTCCCGGTTGGGGGAGGGGACCTATCTTGATTTCAGGGTCGCATGTATGTGACCAAAATCACGAAAAGGGTTTATTTTCCCCTAAACAGGCACGTAACCTACGTTGCGGTTTTAGGGTCTGAAAAATGCTCATATTATTGCTATAATAGTATTACATTTGGGGACATTAAGAACGTGTTTAGAGTCCGCGTCTCCGTGTGCCAGACAGCGTCGGCCGACCCCCGACCGAGTTTGTTCATTCGGGTTTGTTCATTCCCAATTCTTGGCCATGGTGAACGCCCGGCGAACGTCGAGTTCGCTTCCGGTGTTGAGGCCCGTTTTTATTGTTAATTTTTACATTAAAAATATGTACTCACTTTGGGGTAATGTTTTAATATATTACGTGAAATGGGGTGCTTTTTCTATGCATTGCAAAACGTGTTTGCCATTTTTTAAGCATGAATTGTTGAATTGCCTTGGGCACACACATGGGTACCCAGATCTAGATTGAGTGCCCCCATCCCCCCCTGCTGGGCACTCATGATTGATAATCATAACGTGTTACTACGTCACACAGGATTTATAGTCATAACGTTTCTTTATACGTCACAAAGGATTGATATTTATAACGTTTTGATATGTCACTCATGGTCGACCATTTTAATACGTCACACATGGTTGATAATCGTAACGTTTTAATACATCACACGATTGATATCATAACGTTTTATTACTCATCATTGATGATTTTAACGAGTTTAATACGGTTTTTACGTAACGTTTTCATACGTCACACAGGATTGATAATCTGTTTTTATCCAAGAAAGAATATCCTAGTGTTTTTATGTCACACAGGATTGATAATCCTATCGTTTTTAGCGTCCAGAGCATTGATAATCATACAGTTTTAATACGTCAAACTCATGATTGATAATCATAACGTTTTTAACGTCACAGAGCATTGATAATCATAACGTTTTAATACTTAAAACTCATAATTGATAACCATAACGTTTTAATACTTCATACATGGTTGATAATCGTAACGTTTTAATACGCCAAACACATGATGGATAATCATAACGTTATAATACGTCACACTGAATTGATAATCATAACGTTTTAATGTCACACATATAATCAACGTTTTACTATATGACACACATGATTGATAATCATCAGTGCCGGATGCTGACGGTTTTGAAACTAGTAACTTTACAGAACTAGAAGAAAATGAAATATATAACATTGTAAAAACAGTTTCATCGAAGACATGCTCATTAGATCCTTTCCCTACAAAATATATTTTCGAAAATATTACATTTTTCCTACCTGTGTTTTGTCAGATTGTTAATTCATCCTTTTCATCTGTCACTTTCCCTGATGACTTAAAAGTGGGGATCATCAGGCCAATGCTTAAGAAACCGAACTTAAACAACAATGAACTTGCTAATTTTAGACCAATTTCTAACACTCCTCTCCTCTCTAAACTTCTTGAGAAATGTGTGGCAAATCAAATTATTAATTTTCTTGATGTAAATAATCTGTTTGATCCTCTACAATCGGCCTATAGAAAATTTTACAGCACTGAGACAGCAG
>NW_022688879.1:10873-17323 GCF_011630105.1 Anneissia japonica | reverse complement strand
GACAGCAGTTGTTAAAATCCACAACGATATAATGGTTGACCTTGATAAAGGTTTTTGTATTCTGGCTGTTTTTTTAGATCTAAGTGCTGCTTTTGACACGATTGATCACAAAATGCTCATTCACAGACTTGCAACTCTTGGAATTGGTGGATCTGTTCTTACATGGTTCACATCTTATCTTACATCTAGAAAGCAACAGGTTCGCATTAGAAATAGCTTTTCAGCGTGCATTAATGTAGAGAGTGGTGTCCCTCAGGGGTCAATTCTCGGGCCCATTTTATTACTTATTCACGTCTCTCCTTTGAGCAAAATCATTAGCAGTCATGGAGTTCGATATCATGCGTACGCCGATGACACTCAACTCTATCTTAGCTTCCATGTCAACCACTGGTCTGAAGCCAAGAAAACCATTGAATGTGTTTGTGATGTTCAGTCCTGGTTGTCACAAAACATGCTCTTCTTTAATCCTTGTAAGACTGAAGTTCTCTATTTTCATTCAAAGTACCTTAGAAGACCACCTCCGAATAATGGTGTTGTAGTTGGTAACACCAATGTTCTACCATCTTCCAAAGTCCGTAATATAGGGGTTGTTTTTCAGGCCCGTATCCAGGTCATTTCAAGTGGGGGTTCTCTGGGCGTTAGGTCCAGGACACTGAATAAGGGCCCTGGAGAGCAGTTTTTGTGTTTAATGGGTCTATATAATGTTATAAAAACAGTTATGTTTTTAAAAAAATCTATGTAATAAAAGGTGGTAATATAATAAAATTGGAAAATATTTTCTGAGAATTGGCATGTTTTAATCACACCGAAAGACAAAACAAAACCTCATCGCATAATCAATACCAATACACTCAACACATTTATTATTATAAAACAAAACAAGCTATTATATAGGCCTATAGAGTAATTTACAAAGATACTACAACTGACAGGGCCATCGTTAAATTCGCTAGAAAAGGGGGTTCGCTCGAACCATAAAACTCCCCTGACAACGGGCCTGTTTTTGATCCTATCATGAAGATGGAAAAACACATATACACCGTTTGTAAATCGGTTTCATATCATCTGCGCAACATCAAGCATATTCAAAAGTTCCTAACAAAAATGCTCTTCTGAAGTTAGTTCATGCACTTATAACATCACGGCTAGATTATTGCAATGCAATTCTGTATGGTCTTCCCGCCTGTCGTTTAAATAGACTACAGCTATGCCTTAACACGGCAGCTAGTTTAGTCTCTGGAGTTTCCAGGCGTGAACATATTTCACCTGTTCTCCATCATCTACACTGGTTACCAATTTACAAGCGCATCACATTCAAGATTCTGCTCATTACGGACAAAGCCCTGCACAACAAGACACCTGAATACATTTCTCAACTTCTAACGTCACGTTATGTAACTTGTAGTAGGTCTATGAGATCAACGACCAATAGATTCATACTATCCGTTCCAGCATCGCGACTCAAAACTTACGTTGATAGGGCTTTTTCTGTCGCTGCACCAAGACTTTGGAACACCCTACCAGCCTCTATCCGTGAAGCAACTTCCGTTCATACATTTAAGAAGAAACTTAAAACCCACCTTTTTTAAGTTTATCTTTTTACAATTTTTGTAGTTTATAGGGGCTTATACAGTCTGCGCAGAGACTAGTGACCTGAGGTCCTTATGGACTACACGAGGCTCTCTCACACACACACACACACACTCATTCACGACCGACTAGACGAGAGGAATGACAGTACAGTGGACTGACAGACGAATTGCATTGACAATCATTTTCGCTTACTCCTCAAAGATCCGTACCTCTCGTAGAACGCAGATTGGTAAGTATATTTAATACTTAACCAAAAGTTTAAGAGTATTTAAGTGTTTTGTTCCTTAAAGTCGCAACTCCCTTACTTGAGCCGGCGTCGCCACCTTAGCAGTGCACGGTAGTAGAGCCGAGGCTTATCCAAGGTGGAAGCTACCGGAGCCCAGCATACTGTCGCCGGAGTACCTGCGTGTACGCGGTAGTGGTGGTGACGCCGTCTCAACAACAGGAGTGCGCATTTTCGTGTTCTTTGTTCTTAGTTCGATCGTTTATCGTTTTCACCGATCTAGGGGGGAGCTCCTATAGGGGCTCATACAGTCTGCGCAGAGACTAGTGACCTGAGATCAATATGGACTACACGAGGCTCTCTCTCTCTCTCTCTCTCTCACACACACACACACTCATTCACGACCGAATAGACGAGAGGAATGACAGTACAGTGGACTGACAGACGAATTACATTGACAATCATTTTCACATACTCCTCAAAGATCCGTACCTCTTGTAGAACGCAGATTGGTAAATGGTAAGTATATTTAATACAAACCAAAGTGGTGACCCCGACGTGTAGTATTGTGTCCGAGCCGAGTTCTGATTGCATTCTCTTTCGACTTTTCTACTTGCTAGTTTTGGTGTGTTTCGGCCCAGTATGGCTACTCCTGGTAAAATGGCGGCGTGGCTGCCTGATGGGGCTACTGGCACTGTTAATACTGCTCTTACAAAACAGCATTTAGGCCCGTCTGTAGGCCACGCCCCTGTTCAATCTCCGACTGTAGGCGTAGTACCAGCTCCTAGTCCAGCTGCTACATCCCCCCCCCCCCGCGGTAGGCCTAGGCCTAGTCGCCGTTAGCTTAAAATTACCGCCGTTTTGGCCCAACGATCCTCTTATTTGGTTTGCCCAGGTTGAGGCTCAGTTCGTCACTAGAGGGATTACTGTCGAAGCGACACGTTATGCTTATGTTATTGCGTCCTTCCAGCCTTACATTGCACAGGAAGTGCGAGATTTATTGCTTAATCCTCCCCAAGATATGCCGTATACCAGGTTGAAGGATGAGCTGGTGAAACGAACATCCATGTCCGAGCAGAAACGCTTACACCAACTGTTAACCACCGAGGAACTGGGGGACCGTAAGCCAAGTCAGTTATTACGCAAGATGCAACAGTTGTTGGGGGAGCTTGAACTGGAGCCTTCTATTTTGAAGCAACTGTTTGTGCAACGATTGCCAACCAATGTTCAACTAATACTGGCCTCCACAAGAGATGACATGCCACTTAATGACTTGGCAGCGTTAGCGGACCGAATTGTGGAGGTCGCACCACCGCCCCTACGACTATTGCCACATTGTCACCCGTCTCAGATGGTGCTTTAACCGGTAAGGTTTTGGACGTAGCTCCGTCTCCCCCTCCCACGGTTGTACTAGTTTCGGCCCCTCGCCCTAGTTCCTGTCGTGTATACCCCGTTGAAGGCCCCTCGGAAATTCAGCAACTGCGTGATGAAGTGAGTAAACTAACTTCTCTTGTAGCCTCACTTACCCACCAGGTTCGGAGTAGGAGCAATAGTCGGCAACGACAATCACATACTCCATCCCCATGCCTGGTGCATATCCTTTGTTGGTATCATGCTCGCTTTAGCGAGGCTGCGCGCAGCTGCCGTTCCCCCTGCTCATTCAAACCTTCAGGAAACGCCAAGGCCAGCAAATAGATGCGACGACTTCGACTGGCATTTTGGAGGAAAGTCGCCTATTTCATGTTTTTGACAAATCGTCTGGGTTTAAATTTTTAGTTGATACGGGTGCTGAGGTGAGTGTTTTTCCTTCTTCCCGACAAGATAGGCTACGTGGTAGGAGCGATTTTGTGCTCCAGGCGGTCAATAATTCTGACATACCTACTTATGGTGACCGCTCTTTGACCCTTGATTTTGGTTTGAGACGTCCGTTTCGATGGATATTCGTCATTGCTGACGTGCCAGCTGCAATACTGGGTACCGATTTCCTGCAACACTTTAACCTCATTGTTGATCTTAGGCAGCGCAAACTTCGGGATGGTACCACGCATTTGAGTGTTAATGGTACGTCATCCCCTTTTCGCTCTCTCTGTCATGTTTTTGCGAAGCCCGAATTGCTTTCACCACTTCATAGTATTTTATGCGAATTTCCTGCCCTCACCAGCCCGCGATTTAAGGATATAGCTATTAAACATGACGTTACCCATCGCATATGCACTACTTCTCCTCCTGTGTATTCTAGGCCACGCCGCCTTGCCCCTGGCAAATTGAAAATTGCTCGTGCAGAGTTTGAGCATATGCTCCAATTAGGCATTGTTCGTCAGTCCAATAGTAGCTGGTCGTCGCCCCTTCTATGGTACCTAAGGGTACGTCTGGAGATTGGAGGCCTTGTGGCGATTACAGAGCACTGAATAATATCATCATCCCTGATAGGTACCCAATCCCACATGTCCATGATTTCACATCCTCCCTGCATGGGTGCACGACATTTTCAAAAGTAGATTTAGTTAGGGCATATCATCAGATCCCTGTGCACCCCGACGATGTCAAGAAGACTGCAGTTACCACGCCTTTCGGCCTATTTGAATTTTTGCGCATGCCCTTCGGCCTTCGCAATGCTGCGCAATCTTTCCATCGGTTTATTGACAGTGTTGTGCAAGGGCTGGATTTTGTTTACGCCTATTTAGATGACTTGTTGGTCACCAGTCGAACCCCGGCTGAGCACCAGAGTCACCTCCGTCAGTTATTTACATGGCTCGACGAGTTTGGTTTAATAGTAAAACCATCGAAATGCGTACTGGGTGTTCCTGACCTGGAATTCTTAGGCCATTCAGTGAGCTCAGCTGGTATTCATCCCCTTCATAGTAAGGTAGAAGCTATCGAAAAGTTCCCAATTCCTGACACGGTTAAACAGCTTCGAGAGTTCCTAGGGTTAATCAATTATTACCGTCGGTTCGTTCCCCACTGTGTCGAGCTTATACGCCCATTAACTGACTTGCTTAAATGGCAACCTAAACGGAAGGGTCAGCTACCTCCTGATGCTGTGACTGCTTTTCATGCGATAAAGGCAGCATTGTCTACGGCAACCCTCTTGTTTCACCCTCGGGCAGACGTTGATCTCTGCTTATGCATCGGATTTTGCAGTAGGTGGTGCTCTTCAACAGCTGGTCGATGGAGTTTAGTCGCCTCTCGGTTTTTTCTCTCGTCGATTGACGCCAGCCGAGAGCATGTATAGTACTTTCGGTAGGGAGCTGCTGGCAGCTTACTTAGGCATTCGACATTTCAGGCACCTTTTGGAGGCTCGGTCATTCTTTATTCTCACGGACCATAAACCCCTTACATCTGCACTTCGCACAAGTTCCGACAGATACTCTCCCAAGGAAATCCGTCATTTAGACTTTATTTCCCAGTACACTAGCGACTTACGGCATGTTAAAGGATTGCAGAATGAAGTAGCAGACGCATTATCACGCATTGCTATTAGTGCCCTTTCTACTATTGATTATGCAGCGATGGCCAGTGCACAGCAGATGGATGGAGAATTGCAGGAGCAAAGTGTTAATCCTGTGTTCAAGTTCCAAAAGATCCCAATACCTACAGGCGAAAGTACTATTGTGTGTGACATGACTACAAGACACCCTCGCCCTTTTGTCCCTCAGAGATGCGTCGCACTGTTTTTAATGCATTACATTCCTTGTCCCATCCCGGTGTTCGGGCTACCTTGAAATTAGTTAGTAACCGTTACGTGTGGCCTGGTATGAACAAGGATGTCCGTCAGTGGGCAAAATTATGTTTGCAGTGCCAGAGGTGTAAGGTGCATCGACATTCCATAACTCCTTTAGGTACATTCAGTTCCCCAGACGTTAGGTTTGACCATGTCCATATCGATCTTGTCGGACCCCTTCCCTCTTCAGAGGGCTTTACATACCTTCTAACATGCATCGATCGTTTCACCAGATGGCCGGAAGCGGTTCCCATCATCAGTATTACAGCCAAAACGGTTGCTAAAGCTTTTGTTTCCACTTGGGTTTCACGGTTTGGTGTTCCATCAGCACTTACTACCGATCGAGGTAGGCAGTTCGAATCTGCTTTGTTTAATTCTTTAGTTGGTTTGTTAGGAACTCGGCGCATACGCACCACCGCTTATCACCCCATAGCCAACGGATTAGTGGAGCGGTTCCACCGTCAGTTGAAGGTGTCATTAAAGGCCCAAGACGCAGTTACGTGGACAGAGTCCCTACCTTTGGTCATGCTTGAACTATCATTAAGAAAGATTTAGGTTGCTCACCAACTGAGCTTGTGTATGGTGCTTCGTTAGCTTTACCTGGAGAGTTTGTTTCACCTTCTACACCTTCAGGTGACTTGAATCCTGCCGACTATGCTGACAGAGTTAAGCAAATTTTCCAGCACGTTGCATGTACGCCTACGAGGGTCCACCGGCGACCCTCCCAGTTGCATAAGGATTTGTCTTCTTGCTCCCATGTTTTCGTCCGTGTTGACCGGGTACGTACGCCACTGCAGCCCCCTTATCGTGGTCCATTTCCAGTTTTGAAGCGCAGCGACAAGCATTTTGTTTTGGATCTCAATGGCCGTCAGGACACCATCAGTATAGATCGTCTTAAAGTAGCCTATTTAGA
>NW_022688879.1:10298-10837 GCF_011630105.1 Anneissia japonica | reverse complement strand
AAAAAACAAGAAGGATGTTACACTTAGTCCTGTCTCTTATACACATCTAGATGTGTATAAGAGACAGGTGTTAGGTGGCCTGCTAAATTGGCGGATTTTTCACTTGATTAAGCCATTTCTCGCTTCGCGAGTTTTCATTTTGTGTTTGGCTTTATAGTTCATAGTTAGATTTTCGTGTTCTTTGTTCTTAGTTCGATCGGTTATCGTTTTCACCGATCTAGGTGGGAGCTCCTGTAGGGGCTCATACAGTCTGCGCAGAGACTAGTGACCTGAGATCATTATGGACTACACGAGGCTCACACACACACTCATTCACGACCGACTAGACAGTACAGTGGACTGACAGACGAATTACATTGACAATCATTTTCACTTACTCCTCAAAGATCCGTACCTCTTGTAGAACGCAGATTGGTAAGTATATTTAATACTTAACCAAACGTTTAAGAGTATTTAAGTGTTTTGTTTTTTGTTCCTTAAAGTCGCAACTCCCTTACTTGAGCCGGCGTCGCCACCTTAGCAGTGCACGGTAGTAGAGC
>NW_022688879.1:0-9541 GCF_011630105.1 Anneissia japonica | reverse complement strand
TACAATTTTTAGTATGTCGACTTGTCAAGATAATCTATCTCGCCATGTCGACATGATATGTATATTATGTCGACTTGACAACATAATTATCTTGACAAGTCGTCAAGTCGAATGGCACTTAGGTGCTTCCGTAATTATCTCTATAGAAAACTTGCATTATAATAAAAAAAAGGACGCCGCCTACGTCGGTCCCAATTTCCGCCTCATTTTTACTATGCGAGTGCTCTATCTTGTATTTCTAGTATCTTTGCTCAGAGTCGGAAGTTGCTAAATACAACGGGTTCAGCAGAGGGGGCGTGGCTTTTATATAGTGACCTCATGCATAACTTCAGCTATGTTTTGTATTAATTTCCTCGACAAAGTGTGAGCCCTGTCTTTATTAATCACACAGCCATGGGCGTCAGTCGGTGGGGGAAAAGGGGACGCGTCCTGCCCACTTT
Organism: Anneissia japonica; assembly: GCF_011630105.1. Lineage (NCBI taxonomy): Eukaryota > Metazoa > Echinodermata > Crinoidea > Comatulida > Comatulidae > Anneissia > Anneissia japonica. The sequence goes on along the minus strand of NW_022688879.1, from coordinate 9,101 downwards.
TCAAAGTAGGGGGGACATCATATCGATTGTCCCCCCCCCCCACTTTTCACCAATCTTCTATAATTAAATCCCCACTTTTAAAAGCGAATGGAAAGAATAACAATTACGCATGACTCATGAATTTTGTCTGTTCACTTTTCTAAGTGCGGTACGTATTTTCCGGACCAAAACCGAGTAAAAACGCGATTGTTTATACATTTCGTAACCATCTCAGAAACCACTAGATCGATTTTATGGGTGCAACGGTTATCAGAGGCTAAATTTATTGTGAAAACAATATACTGAACGTTGTTAAAATTGGAAGCGTGTATACTTATTAGGCCAATATTTTTACAAACTCAAAAGTGCACAATTTCTACTATAAACGATTTAGTCCTTTTGTATATTATTATGACCCGTACGTTATGCTAGTGTTTGATATTATCTACATACATAAGATTACTGTTTTTTCCTAATTTCAAAAAAATATAGTTAGTCAATTGAATTTTATATAGTCATTATTAAACAATAATTAGACAGCCTTTGACACGGATATGTCTATCTATTTCGATTAAGTGATAGGCCTACCAAAAGTTTACAAACTCCAGTGTTACGTTGACGCAATCTCGCAATGACGTCGTAATAATCAGTGGCGGATTGAAGTGGGGCCGAGCCGACCCTACATTTTTCAAAATTATTTTTTAAAAATGAAAAAAAAACAAAGGAAAATTATAATTAGAATTTAGGTCTGAGAGTGCCATTTCTGGCAATCTAGAGGTATAATAACTATAAATTTTCTTTCCTCAGCCCCAATCATGGTGGGATTGAGGTGATCTACTTTCCCAAATTGTGCAAGTCTCTCCCTGTCACCCCTTTAATTTGCTTTCCTGGAGCCGCCACTGATAACGATAAAGTAAGTAAATCACCTTTACGTTTGTGAAATCAAAATGCTAACTAATGTTTTGTGTGCTCCCTCCCTAGTCCTCTTTGATCGTAAATTAGACGGTATTATTTTCACTCACAATAGTGTAGTCGCAATATTACTTACACAAAAGTGAAATTCAAAAAATGGAGAAAAGCAAAAACCTCTTGATTGATTTTAAAAATACTGTGCATGCTAGAAGACTTAATCAATGACTGTTTTAAGTTTATCTTATTTGTTTTTCATGGTTCGAATTTTGAATACGTTACAAGCTAATCAGTAGATAATAAATCATTATTTTTATGAAGTTTAATTTGCACGAAATACATAAGCGGGCATAATTATGACCAAAAGAATAATTTTAAAAACTTTTTTATAATGAGTATTTCAGTGGCAGATTCAAGGGGCCCAGTCGGCCCACCATCTCTAATTTTTTTTTTCGAAATTAAAAGTGGAAAAAAATTAAAATTATATTCAAATTCAGTCTGAGAGTGCCATTTCCGACCAACTAGAGGTGCCATAATCATAAATTTTCTTACCTAAGCCCCAACCATGGTGGGGCTGAGGTGGTCTACACTCTCCATCTGTAAAAAGTCCCTCTCTGGGCCCAGCTCTATTTCAAATTACTGGATCCACCACTGGATATTTTAAAAATTTCGTATAGAAATAAATGTTAATTGCATTGCTTAAAATCAATTAAAATGCTATATGCGCCCTGGTCCCCAACCAAGGCTTGGGCCTACGGCCCAAAGCTCATTTTTCATTTCGTTCCCCCCCCCCCCACTGTCTCTTATACACATCTATTTCAACCACTACGGATCGACGCCCTTGCACAGCGCACAGCAAAATACGATTCATACAACTAATTCCTTCATGATACCAGGGAAGAGTGAAATTTCACTGTGATCCCTGATGGTACAAACAATGTAAAAAAAAGTAAGTTGTCCCTGTGTGTTTTTCTTTCCAAAAATTTGGGTCCATCCCTAGAATATTATCAATTCATGGGGCCTACACAGAGCGAGATAATACATAGGCCTAGTGAGTCTTATTTTAGCGGTAGGGATTAGGCCTTAATCACAGAAAGAAATAAAAACAATTCAATGGCCTAGGCCCTACTACAGTACAATACTGTACTTAGCAGGGGGTGGCGGCAGCGGGTGGGGTGGGGCGGCCAGGGCCCCCGTCTGGCTTATTTCCCAACCCCGGTCGGGGAGAAAAACCACAATTCGTCGGGGAGAAAAAATGTAATGTACGGTATTTTCTACATATTAGTAGACACCAAAATCGACTAAGTAAGCCTTTCAAAAACCAAAAATTGGGGTTTTTCGGGGGTGGGGGTAGCCCGTGGAACACCTTCGACGGCAATCGGCTCCCTCCTCGGGGACCTCGGACCCCGGGAAATCCTGGCGCCACCCCTGTATTACGTCTATGGATTTTCCAATATTATCTTACTGGAAGAGAAAATGGGCCTAATAAATTAAAATTACAACTTTTACAACATGACTCTTGAAGTTAAGATTTTTTTTAGTGTTCACTGCTTTGAAACAATATTGACGGCTATATTCCGGAAAAAGAGAAAGGTAACCGAATGTTCATATAGGCCTATGTAATTTAAGTAAATATATTAACTTTCCAATGTCGTGTGTATTTGTATTGTATAAATGTTACGTAGGCCTATTATGCGCCCATTCAGTGCAGATTCTTCAGTAGCCTAGGCGAGGGTCTTACAACAGATTCTGCATAAGCCTAACTTCACGTAAATGAGGCATAGGCCTAGACGGAATGCTGCGGGTTGCTGGACGCACAATCTAGGATTAGGCCCCAGACTACTGAAAAGACCTCCTGGTCCGGCCTAGCCCAGGCTTAGTTAGAGGGAGCCCAGACTAGGGGCGGATCCAGAAATGTCCAAAAGGGGGGGCCGGAAGGGGGGCCGAAAGTTGGGCTGATTGAGACAACACTGTCGTAGGGGGTCCGGGGCATGGCCCCGCGAAATTTTTGTGTTCTAGACGCCCGAACATAACATTTGAGGCATTCTGGGCTATCATTTTTTTCTTTTTCTCTCTTTTTTTCTTCTTTTTTTCTTTTTTTTACCTCCCAAAAGGGGGGGCCGGGGCCGGGCCGGCCCCCCCTAAATCCGCCCCTGCAGACCTACGAACGTCCGTACTACTTAGGTCAATCGTCTGAAAATGGACTCAATCGTCCCTCGCCCGCCCGTAGCAGCAGCAGCACAAGAGAAAACAAAGCTAAACCTCAGCCTCCTCGCCTTGGTAATTTCACATTGGTCACACAGTGTAGTGTGATGTTTTTTGGTAGACGGCATAATTAATTATACATGACGTCACTATATATACAAGCCACGCCCCCTCGGCTGAACCCGTTGTATTTAGCAACTACCCTCAGAAATTTTGATATGGTTTTGTAGTCAGATTTGCGAGAAAAACTTTAGCTACCCGTATTTCTCGACTGAGACGTCAGTGGGAGCTGTAATTTGTATGGCAAGGAGATGGTGCTACTCTTAATTCGTATTAAGGGAATTTACACCCACAAACCTTGTAGTTATTAATATTTTTGTTATAATAGAACATTTTTATTTGTTGGTGACGTCACACTCACAATATAGTTAGCAAGCATACATACGCCATAAGCTAGATTACGTCACCTTGTTCCTGGTAAGGCAAACTTTCTCGGCGTGCTTTTTTCATGGCTAAACAAACACCACTGCATGGATGCCTTGTCTAGCTAGAGCTACAAGAGCCACATTGTTAGCATTGTAAAATACTTAAACAAAGTACGTCTGCAACTGAATTATTCTTAGTTATTTTTTTTTTCTTATTTTAATTTATTTCTTTCGAAAGTGTATTTTCTCTCACATAATTGCACTGTCTACTTAGGCCTAGATCCTAGTCTTATAATGCCTCATCGTCCCCACTACACAGTACATCAGTCGGCTAGCCCCCCCCCCCACGCTACAGTACAGACTTTCGCTAGGCAACAGAACCTTCCTTCCCTGATGTTCATGTAACATTTGCATATTGTTAGCTAACCAGTTATGTGTATTCCTTTGTGAAAATAGGACCGCGGCACAAAGCATTTCATCCCCTCTTGAAAAGGGAACTTCGAAATAATTTTCTCCATATCTAATTAATCACCGTAATAGACCAAATTAGCGACGAAAGATGACGTCATCACAATTTGGCCGAGTGGGTATAAAATTATAAACAAAGCCAAAAAGTCCTATTCTATAACGTTGCGAATTTTTGTATGGTCTAGGAAAACAAGCAAAAAAACCAAAGTACGCGGGTAAGATACTTTTTAAAACATTGGTAGGTTAAGGAAGGTTCATAGAACCATAAGAAGACGTTTGATTTGATTTCATGTTCATGACAACAAAGCTGGAATATTGAGGAAGCCACAATATTGGTCATTTTGGCATTTGCACTGATATTATTATTATTATTATTATTATTATTATTATTATTATTACTACTATTTATTTGTATTTAATTATTGTTATAATTATTATTTATTTATTTATTTATTAAATTAATAATTTTTTTTATTTTATTTATTTTTATTTTTTTTTAAATTTATTTATTTATTTGTATTTAATTATTGTTGTTATTACTATTATTAATAATTGTATTTATTTTTATTTAATTATTGTTATTAAAAATTTTTATCAGTGACAATTGTATTATAGTATTTATTATCTCCTCTGCTCCCATTGAACACATTTTTAATGATATTATTTATAAATTATGTAGGTGCCATTGTGCCCCCCCCCCACCTGTGTTTGTTCACATGGAACTTTTTCATTAATAAGTTCATTTTATTGCTTTATATAATGTTAAAATGGTTAGTCATAGTTTTTACTGTGTAATTAATGAAAACATGTACAGTATTTATTTAGGATTTTAAACGTACCGTCAATTAATGCAAATTATAATTTTGTTATAAGATTCTCAGATGAGAATGTGTTAAAGGTGCAAATTGTCGGGAAAAGAGGATTAGGGCTAGGCCTAGACAAACATGTAAGAAGAGGAAAGTTGAAAATATATAGGCCTACTGTCTCTCCAGGGATCGGAGCTCTCATCTCTCCAAGAGAAGTATCCTCATTTTGATATTGACCTAAGAAGAATGTGATTCCACTCTTCAGCTCAAACCATGTCAACAACCACAGTCCCAGGATTGATTGGATTATTGACTTGCTAAAAAGAAAATTTTATGATATTATTAGAGGCGCTTATTCGCGCGAGTACGGTAGTCAAGCACAGTGCTAAGTACCACAATTGTTTTTGGTGATTTTGCTATACATTCTTTAACATGCTTTACTTACAAAATGGATATAGTCAAGTACAGTGCTAAAACTGTTTTATATGACAATTGTTTTTTTTTTTTGTGTGTGTGATTCTGTTACTCAATATTTAACATACTTTACTTAAGACTAAAAGGATATATTCAACACTAAATTGGTTTATACCATAATTGTTTTAAATTTTATAGATAGATAGATAGATAGATAGACATATCTATTTATCTATCTATCTATCTACAGTATCTACAGTATCTATCTATCTATCTATCTATCTATCTATCTCTATCTATATATTTATCTATTTATTTATTTATTTATTATTATTTCTAGGGAGGGCGCTATACATACATTTGGCTCGGAATTAATTCTATGAAAACCCTCTGGATTAACCCTCCCTAGCTTCTAAAAAATTCTGTGATATAGCGCCAACACATGGTCTGTTATAATAGACTTATCAGTTCCAGGATTTGTTTTTACATTTGATTTGTGTAATAATAATTATAAATAATAATAATAATAATAATAAAGATTTATAAAGCGCACATCTCCACCAATGGTGCTCAAGGCGCAGTGTCAATTACACCACAAAATCCATAAAATTCCCAGAACAATTTCAAGCAAAATACAAATACCAATTATCCCATCGAGGCCGTGTATGCGCAGATACTCAAAGGCAGTATGTTGAGCATCAGCACCTTCCACCCCAGGGTAAGCCCATGGGCTCCACTACCGTCCACTGCAGAAGGAGCAACATTGCGTCGACAGAGAAAAGTGGTATCATGTTTTTTTATTATTTTTTTAAAAATAAAATAAAGGTTCTCTATACGCCTCGGTGAAGAGATACAAATTTAAAGATCTAATGTGTTTGACGGAGCAAGGCAAAGCCTTCCAAAAACGTGGAGCAGCAATACTAAAAGCTCAATCCCCGTAAGAGTGATATGACTTTGGTTGATGTAGAAAATAGTTTGTCACAAGAGCGCAAGTTACGCCCAGGAATATAAGGCCGAATCATGTCAGCAACATAGTCAGGAGCCAAACCATTTATACATTTAAAAACAATTAATAATATTTTTAAAACAATGTGGTGTTGTACCGGAAGCCAATGTAATGATTTTAGAGTATTTGTTATATGTGAGTACTGGGATGACTTGGTAACTACACGTGCAGCAGCATTTTGAACAAGTTGAAGCCGTTGGATTTGTTTATGTGGAAGTCCATACAAGAGCGAGTTACCCATGTCAAGGCGTGAAGTAACAAATGAGTGAACAAGTTGTTCAGCAGCTGCATTGTCGATTTATTTCCTTATGCTTCTAATGTTACTTAAATGAAATGAAGATTTTGAAGTGATATTTGTAATATGTCTACTCATAGTCATAATAGCATCCATAGTAGCACCGATATTTCTGACCTGCGCAGCAGAGCCAATTAGGGTTTCCCCAATAACTAAATTACTCATTGGAAGTTTTTCCAACTGTTGGCTTAACCCAAGAAGTATGTATTCAGTTTTGTCATCATTCAATTTTAGAAAATTTTGCTTCATCCAAACATGTAACTCAGAAATGCAATTTTCAAGTGATTCTTAAGAGATATAAAGTTGCGTCATGGACGGCTTAAACGAAAGGTAAATCTGATTATCATCAGCATAAACATGGTAGGTCAAATTATATTTGCAAATTATATCCCGAATAGGTAGGATATAAATTGTGAACCATTGTGGCCCAAGAACAGATCCTTGAGGAACAGAATAATTGAAGGAACTTTCCTGGGAGAAAGCGTCCCCAATACATACATGTTGACGTCTGTTTGTCAGATAAGATCGACACCATTCGAGTGCACAACCTTCGACTCCAATGTGCTTACTTAATCTACGAAGCAAAACATTATGGTCAACAGTGTTAAAAGCAGCACTTAAATCTAATAGCAATAAAGCAGTAAGTGTACCATCATCCATTGCACGTAGGATGTCGTTGCTTACTCTAAGTAAGGCTGTTTCAGTGCTATGATGTGCTTTGTAAGCAGATTGGAACGAATCAAGTAAAGTATGTTCTTGAACATGGGCCAATAATCGTTTAGACACAACCTTTTTAATTATCTTACCAAGAAAGCTTAAATTAGAAACAGGTCTGTAATTTTTGAGAACCTCAGGATCTAGGCTGGGTTTTTTCAAAGTAGGAAAAACATGCGCAACTTTCAACGCATCAGGTGTCATATCGAACTATGAATATTCATAGTTCGATATGACACCTGATGTCATATCGAACTATGAATATTCATATACACAGTATATAGAGTGAACACAGCAGTCATGCGTATTATTCTCTAAATATCAATTTTAAATTTCTCAATATTAATCAGTTTTAAATTTCGTCTCTTAATAACAGTTTTTTGCATAGCAGGTTTTTTTTAAGGTCAAGTTTGCACATGATCGCAAAATGGTCCGAAAGACCAGGATGTACATGTACGTCAGACAGCAATTCAACATCTCGGGTGATGATAAGGTGGAGACAATGTGTGGGCTCCTCAATATGTTGTAAAAGACCAAACGAAGTAAGTAAAGCTTTAAAATTATTAGCAGCAATATCATTTTCATCATCCATATGGATATTAAAATCTCCACATAAGACAATTTCAGAAGGATGAATAAGGTAATCAAATATCATAAAATCATTTTTCCACAGAAACACGACGTTGATCTTCGAGAGTGGCGTTATATTTAACTCGTAATTCTTCTTTCAGCTCTTTGTTTTCATTTACAACAATTAGTTTCTCATTTTCAATGACTTTAACCTTCAATTCATAATTTTCTCTTATTTTATCATATAGTTTTTCAACTATTGATTTTCGAATGACTTTAATGGCTTGAAAACAGGCATTAAGAGTTGTATGAACATTATGTGATGTTAGATCATTTGGTATATGCGTGATGCTGAAATCATCTGATGTCGTGAACAGTAGTGAGGTTTGAATAAAACTTTCTTTGACATTTTCCCTATCAGTCGTTTGCTGCTCTAGTGGACCATAAAGTGAGGGATACTCATCACTCATCTTAAAAAATAACGGCGGTAAATTTTCATTTTTATTTAGTGGTGGTAGCTCGTCATCTATGATATCCAGCTTGGGGGGTAAAAAAATCAGAATTTTCATATGAGCTATTAACCTGTTCCAGTTGCAGTTTAAACATGATGAGAAAGAAATTTAATAAACCCTGAGATTAAATGTTAAGCAACAATTCAGTATCTTTTAGAGCACCATTTCAGGTACTTCACCTTGGTAACAAGAAACAAAACCGCACGTAATTATTGCGGGCGATCACAACACACCATAGAATAATTTAAACCAGTTGAGCAAAGGTTATATAACAATGATTACTCATACTAAGCTTGGTAAAGGTACTTAATCAATGGGTGCATGCAAGCAAACCCATATGTTAAGTGAAGCAATTTACATAACAATAGTTAATCCAATATAGAGCAAGACAACTAAGCTAAGCCAGGTAAACTGATTCAATGGGTGCAAGCATAGAGAAAATTTTCTCTATGGTGCAAGCAAGCATACCAACCGTGATTCAATGATGTATTTTGTGGGTGTCCTCAGCCTAGCTAACACAGGGTTCAGTGAAATAAATAAAATGTCAGCATAGTTCTAACAAATGCCAATTCTACAAAATGAAAACCCAAGTAGAAACAAAATTAACTACTTAAGTAAAGGGTACACTTGTCAACACGAAGGAGACTTTCAGAAAACAACAAACAGTTAACCTTAATTAGCAGTATGTTGAGATGAGAAACATAAAAATGTTTCTCATTTTATATCTACTAAGCATCAAACCCCTAAGGAGTACAGAAGTTCTGTTGTCTATCATTTTAAATGTCCAGGCTGCAATAG
>NW_022688878.1:0-803 GCF_011630105.1 Anneissia japonica | reverse complement strand
CTGTTCTAATATAGACAATGGGTCGTGCTCATATTATTTGTTATATTTTTATTATTCATTATTTTACTTGACTCGCATAAATAATTTTGTTCGAAGAACATTTTATGCAGTTGTACTTCGCAGCACTTCACTTGCAATTTGCAATTTCTAGTATTATTATTATTTTGAGATTTACAAGGTAACGGAACTAAGGGTGCACTTACATGCGTTATGGAGTGTCGTAGTTTTGTGGGACCTGGTAGGTTGGTTGTTACGATGCCCGGGTGACCTCAGAGTACAGCAACAACAAAATATTCAAGCAGTATATGCGAAATATGTTCGATTAAAACCTTGAGATCGGTACTCATGAGCAAACTGATTGCAATAGTAGTCAAGCAAACTTTGGTTGGTTGCAATTTTTTTTGCTATATTTTTAAAAAATTGGATATGATGTAGAGTAGACATAGATAAATCAAAAGAGTATCATTGTGCAACATTTTTTTTTCATACGTAAGGGGGATTGCCGACCGTTTCAAAATAGCCACCATTTTTTCCTAAAATTGTCACTAATATTGTAAATTTATGTCATTAAAATGCAGTATTCAATTCGAAATCCACTTATAACAATGACAGCAACAGTTAACTAAATATTGTACACATTTTTGAGCTATTACCATTTAAAATGGCTGACATTTTCCATTATTTTAGTCTTTTAGCATACATATTAATATAATAATAACCGACCTGTACAAAAACTGTGATAGAGCTAGTTATATGCAATTGCCATATGCTGTTATTATCATTATATATATTATTACCATAAT
>NW_022688877.1:0-591 GCF_011630105.1 Anneissia japonica | reverse complement strand
ATTATTTTATTTCTTTATTATTTATTAATTATTATTAAAAGTATTATTAAAAATTATTATTATTTAAAAAAAAATATTATTCAAACATTAGTAAATTAAAAAAAATCATTAGTAAATTCTCACGAGATAACGAATAGTCCAGATTTGTATTCATCATCACAAGAATCCAATCCATTACACTGACTGAATCTTATATGCTGGCTAGTTATTTAAAAGCTGGTCTATTATTTTTAGGTGAGAGCAGAAGAAAAGTGAGAAAACAAAAACACCGAAATATAGGCTGTTGAAAATATTGGCTGTCACTTTCACGTTCCCCCAATTGTGCTGTGACATATTTTTATTACATTTTTAATAGTTTCTTAAACCTAATCACAGTAGTCGACAATCTAAGGTTGAATTTATTCCTTGAGTAGGAGTTATTATCCAGTGTTTTATTAACTACTTTACCTGGATACTAGTATCATCTTCTGTTGTTGGTCTTTCTGGGCAAAAATTTGGTGACCCCCAACTATTGGTTGCTTTCTTGTTTGAATCATCTTCTGCACTTCAGCACGACCACGTATCTTTCTTGCTCGGTGATTTTTGAAATAG
>NW_022688876.1:0-1206 GCF_011630105.1 Anneissia japonica | reverse complement strand
TATCAGCTGGTAATACATGACTTACACCTATACTAAATTGAGAGAGAGTGTTTGATATCAGCTGAAAATACATGACTTACACCTAGACTAAATTGAGAGAGTGTTTGATATCAGCTGAAAATACATGACTTACACCTATACTAAATTGAGAGCAAGTGTTTGATATCAGCTGGCAATACATGACTTACACCTAGACTAAATTGAGAGCGAGTGTTTGATATCAGCTGGTAATACATGACTTACACCTAGACTAAATTGAGAGCGAGTGTTTGATATCAGCTGGTAATACATGACTTACACCTAGACTAAATTGAGAGAGAGTGTTTGATATCAGCTGGCAATACATTATTTACACCTAGACTAAATTGAGAGCAAGTGTTTTATATCAGCTGGTAATACATGACTTACACCTAGTCTAAATTGACAGCGAGTGTTTGATATCAGCTGGCAATACATGACTTACACCTAGACTAAATTGAGAGCGAGTGTTTGATATCAGCTGGTAATACATGACTTACACCTAGACTAAATTGAGAGCGAGTGTTTGATATCAGCTGGTAATACATGACTTACACCTAGACTAAATTGAGAGAGTGTTTGATATCAGCTGGCAATACATTACTTACACCTAGACTAAATTGAGAGCAAGTGTTTATATCAGCTGGTAATACATGACTTACACCTAGTCTAAATTGACAGCGAGTGTTTGATATCAGTTGGTAATAAATGACTTCCACCTATACTAAATTGAGAGCGAGTGTTTGATATCAGCTGAAAATACATGACTTACACCTATACTAAATTGAGACCGAGTGTTTGATATCAGCTGGCAATACATGACTTACACCTAGACTAAATTGAGAGCGAGTGTTTGATATCAGTTGGTAATACATGACTTACATCTAGACTAAATTGAGAGCGAGTGTTTGATATCAGCTGGTAATACATGACTTACACCTAGACTAAATTGAGAGCGAGTGTTTGATATCAGCTGGTAATAAATGACTTACACCTATACTAAATTGAGACCGAGTGTTTGATATCAGCTGAAAATACATGACTTACACCTAGACTAAATTGAGAGCGAGTGTTTGATATCAGCTGGCAATACATGACTTACACCTAGACTAAATTGAGAGCAAGTGTTTGATATCAGCTGGTAATACATGACTTACACCTAGACTAAATTGAGAGCAAGTGTTTGAT
>NW_022688875.1:0-3358 GCF_011630105.1 Anneissia japonica | reverse complement strand
AAGAGATAGAAATAAAGGTGTTTGAAATTCCCACGAAAGAGAAACAAAAATATATTTATTAAAGTTTGAAACACAATTAGGAATGTGAACGTTTAAAGCAGTATAACTTACGAAGTAGCAATTTCAAAAGAATGTAAATTTTAGTCGGGGAAACTGGGAATTCAAATTTAAGAAGGATAATAAGCCCTTTAAAGATACAGTATTACGGAAGTGTATGCAAAAAAAAATCCAATATTTAATTACATCTTCCACTTTCATTAGCTCATCTCTGAGAGTATATACATTTAATGTCTCTCTTAATTGACTTAATTCTTGGATTCTAACCTTGATATACATCATCTCTGATCTTTCGAAATCCTCGTTGAAAATCTTTGCATGCTATACAGTAGATAAATGGATTAATAGTAAAATTTAACCCCAGAAGCAACACACCCAGCCTGAAATATATGTATTTAATATCGGTATCGCATATGAAATACATCAGCATGAAAACAAAGTGTAGAGTTACTGTCACAATATAAACAAATGCAATTAAGATGAGAGTAGTCAATAGATCTGACTTGATTCTTTGAGTCCTTTTACTATTACTACGTTGAACTTCAGTAGAATGTTCATTACTAACTATTCTTGTTTTGTGTAACTTCAACAGCATCTTCACGTAACTGCACAGCATAATGCAAACGGGTACCACAAAGCTTACAATAATGAATAAGATACCCCCCACTACAGCATTCACTATTTCAATTGCACATGATTTCACAATTGGATTTATGTCTATATATATTAGGATATATATCGTTAAAAGTACACCACATACATGGGGGATAATGAGTGACATGCATGTAATTTTCCCACCCAATGATTTTTTGCGATACAATAATGGATGGACTACAGCAATATATCGTTCGATTGTAAGCAGAACAAAATTGTACGTTGATGTTTCCAATGCGTAGTAGAAGAAAAAGTTCATTTTACAGAATATGGTTCCAGCAATGCCATCAGGAACATGAATAACGTAGAAAATCAAAAACACCAGAGAGCCGAGCAAATCAATCACAGTCTGATGAAGAAGTAATTTAAGTGACACAGACTTCTTGTAAGTCTTGTTGTAGACGAACACAAATATGACAAATGAATTGGAAATAATACCAATACTACCAATTATACAACAAGCTATGACCAGCAGCATGGGTGCTTGTAGTTCCATGCTAATTGTGTAGTTCGTAGATATATTCATAGTTTTCTATCTTTGTCTCTGGCAAAGTCCATAACAGATAACACACAGTATTTATCAAACGTTTCTTGTATATAATGTATTTCTTATATTATTTCCTATATATTCCAATGGTAGTACGGTTTCTTCAGCACTGTTCTCTTCAACACACCCATTTGTCTATTGATTATGATGTGGTATTGAAAAGAGTTGTGGTAGGATTTATTCTATTAATGTCTGAGCTATTAGACATTTCCAACAATATACCTCATGCGATGATTTACTTTTATTAGGAATATTATATGAAAAAAAGGAATCCCACTAAAAGCAAAATATCGCATGAATTCTATTCATGTGATATTAGTGGGATTAATTTGTTGAATAGAGTAGGATAGTACATAGACCCTAATTAGAATTAACGTGATCGATTCGATATTTAAAATAAATAAACATGAAGAGAAGTTGGCAACGCGCTTTTTTGAATCGTCAAATTTTGTGGTGAGGCCTCACAAATGTATTAACGGCCAACGGCCAATGTTTAAAGGGCCTAAAAACAGGCCTATTATCTAGGTCTTATGCGTGTATAAACTGGTGAATAATTTGCGCTATTAATCAAATTTAGATCGTGAAATTCTGAGAATAGCCGCTAGTCATCTTTTATTAACGTTTCAACGACCGTTTCGATATTTATCAAAATAAACTAACTGATATTATATTTTAAGACAAGTTGGCAGCGTCTTTTCAATCATTAAATTTATTAATTAATAAATGTTTAAAGGCTCTAATCTAAGGAAACATAGGCCTATTATCTATGTATGTTTTAGAGTTGGCGAGGAAATTCTTCTCGTTCGCCTTTTTTAGATGATGATGATGATGATGCCAATTTCTTTGATGTAGTCTGCTGTTCTCTGTAAATCTTCCCGGATACCATAGAGTTTTTGATGAAGTATAGTTAGTAATGGCCAAGTTTTCGTTCAGTTACATAATTTTTGCAGTTCTGAAGAATATGTTCAGCAGTCATTGGTCCATTACCGCAGGGACACATATCGGTGTGCTCAATACCAATACCAAACTTTTGGAGTAAGCGGTGATGGAGACGATTGTAGCTCAGTCGGAAAATTGTTACTGTACATGTTCAGTTCTTTCGGATGTAGTGGTAGCTGTCACTTGGGCTGTGACCGGGATGTTGGTTATTTCATTCATGCTTCTGACAAGTTGATGATTGCTTTTGCTTTAAGATACTTTATTGGTGAACTGTCTTTTTTGTGCACTTGCTTTTTAATTTCCTGTAATGCCGCAGTTTGCCGGTATCCATTGTATTAGAACTCGGTTTATTACTGCATTTAGGTTGGTGAGAGCTGTTGACGGAGGATTTAGTTCCTTGTTTTTCGCATCATTTAGAGCTTCGAAATAAAATTTAATGTAATTATTAGTTGAATCCTAATCCAGTACTCATTTTAAATATGAAATTTAATTTAATTACTGCATAGTATTTTTCACGTTTTTGGGTCAGCCTTCCCGATTGCTTTATGGACAACTACGCAATGTAATAATTGTAGTGAAAAGGACTAGCGACATTGTAACGATCCATTGCGAAGAAAAATGATTAATATTGACTTCAATTACTCTCGATATTATCTGAACTTAAATTTAATTGCAGTGAATCATGATCAGGTTTCAGAACATTAGTGATATTCATGTGCAATGGTAACAGCTACTAGCGACTGCCTGCTGCCATGGGAATTTATCCTCCACACTATGTTAAGCTTTGTTTCCATATAATCGCTACACGCGATCGGCGACGGTTCTTGGTGATGCTGATTGGTCGCTGGAAACCGGAAACTTTCCCGATTGCTCCAGGGACTGATGGGCCTACGCAGTACAACGATTGCACTGAACCACTGTAGCGACAGTGTAGATATTTTAAGGGTACCAGGCTTTATATAATACGCCAATCCAGAGTGTCAAACATAACGAATGAACATACGTTTAAGCTATATAATTTCTCACAAAGAGGCGGAGTGTAGCACCAATACCTAAAATATTAGCATGCGTCTAGCCTGCTCCTCCCGATGGTTCTCCTCCCTACAGATCTGATCCTATTCTATGGGAAACTATTGTGAATTTTATCTAAAACTGTCAACA
>NW_022688874.1:0-1170 GCF_011630105.1 Anneissia japonica | reverse complement strand
GATATACTCCGTTTCCCTCCTGTGCACATGTCCAAACCATCTCAATCTCGCCTCTCTCACTTTGTTTCCAAACCGTCCTACCTGCGCTGTCCCTCTAATACACTCATTTCTTATCCTATCCATCCTCGTCACTCCCAACGAGAATCGCAGCATCTTTAACTCTGCCACCTCCAGCTCTGCTTCCTGTCTTTTTGTTAGCGCCACCGCCTCCAAACCATACAACATAGCTGGTCTCACTACCGTCTTGTATACTTTCCCCTTCACTCTTGCAGCTACCCTTCTGTCACAAATCACTCCTGCAACTCTTCTCCACCCACTCCATCCTGCCTGCACTCTCTTTTTCACTTCTCTCCCACACTCTCCGTTACTTTGGACAGTTGATCCCAAGTATTTAAACCAATCCACCTTCCCCACCTCAACTCCTTGCAACTGCACCATACCACCACCCTCCCTCTCATTTACGCACATGTACTCCGTCTTACTCCTACTGACTAACATTCCCCTTCTCTCCAGTGCGTACCTCCACCTCTCAAGGCTCGATTCAGCCTGCTCCCTACTCTCCCTACAGATCATGATGTCATCCGCGAACATCATGGTCCATGGAGACTCCAGTCTGATCTCGTCCGTCAACCTGTCCATCACCATTGCAAACAGGAAAGGGCTCAGAGTCGATCCTTGGTGCAATCCCACTTTAACCTTAAACCGGTCCGTCATTCCTACCGCACACCTCACCGCTGTCACACTGTCCTCATACATATCCTGCACGATCCTCACATACTTCTCCAACACTCCCGACTTCCTCATACAATACCACAACTCCTCTCTTGGCACCCTATCATAAGCTTTCTCTAAATCCACAAACACACAATGTAACTCTTTCTGGCCTTCCCTATACTTCTCCATCAACATTCTCAAAGCAAACATCGCATCAGTGGTGCTCTTTCCTGGCATAAACCCATATTGCTGCTCACAGATCATCACCTCTCCTCTCAACCGAGCTTCCACTACTCTTTCCCACAACTTCATGGTGTGGCTTAACAACTTTATCCCTCTGTAATTTCCACAGCTCTGCACATCACCCTTATTCTTGAAAATCGGAACCAGCACACTTAATCTCCACTCCTCCGGCATCCTCTCACTTTCCAAGACTTTATTAAACAATCTGGTTAA
>NW_022688873.1:0-907 GCF_011630105.1 Anneissia japonica | reverse complement strand
ATTGTTTCATCACATTTTATGATGCTTTTTTGATTAAATTTGGTAGACAGAGCTTATAATAAAAGGGCATTATTTAAAAGCATGTGACTACTGCTAATTTTCAGGCTTCATCACTCAGACCCAATGGGCAAAGACAATGTCGGATGTCCTTAGGTTGCAATTACCTTGGCTTACTATACGGAACCAACTCGTCAAGACCAATGATGAAGGCTTAGTGGAGTATGAGTCGTGTCTCCAACAGGAGGTGAATTTTAATGGCAGTCAAAAGAATGGACCTAGTTTCACAGAAGTGATTTATCGTAACAGGAGTGCATTGGAGACCATCTTCAGAACACTTGATAAAGATCACTCAGGTATGTCAACTTCATTTTCCTCCCCCCCCCCTACCTTTTAGTTTATAATATAAAACCGAACTATTTTCCAAAACCAAAATAAGTAATTGCAGTGTTGTCATTTTACATTGACTGTTAATATTTTATTTGTTTTTTATCTTTTTCTGTTTTGTTCTTTTAATATTTAGTTTAATGGTAATTGATTACTGTGAAATTTTACTGAATAAACAACTTGATTCAAAGATGTGATGTTTATGACTACCTCTTGTACACTGGACCTTTCCTCCTTGATTTGCCCTTTTCTAACTTGTTTTTTTTTTTGTTCTACTTTGGAGGAAATATATGCAATACTGTATAATTATTATTTTAAAAACTTCATTACTTCAATATTTGTAGGTTGCATCACCATGGATGAATTTTCTGAGGGGTGTAAGATGTTAAGTAAACATCTACAGGCTCAGATGTCGGAAGAAACAGTAACAGACATGGCAAGAAGTTTGGACTTAAACAGAGATGGACAGATCGACTTCAATGAGTTTTTGGAAGCTTTTAGATTAGTTGATACACAGAGCAAT
>NW_022688872.1:0-1422 GCF_011630105.1 Anneissia japonica | reverse complement strand
AAAGATCATCAAGCAAATAATGAATTTTTAGATCTGGTGAACCATTGGAGAAATTTTCCCAATATTCATGTAAATTATTTTTAAATAGAGCAATAGAGCAATTCTACTAGACTAGTTCTACCAAGGTAAGTCCTTGGTTCTATGGTTCTACCGTGACTGACTCTGAGAACGTCTCTAGGGCCTTGACAGTAGTAGTAGCCTAGGCATACCTAGTCTATGTCTACTTGCTTTTTTCTTTTTAAAAAAGGAACGATTTTTTTTAATTGACCTATCTATGAAATCATACTTAGAAAGATCATAACAATTAATAAAAGGTTAAATTAAAAAAAGAACGTCACGGACAGGATTCGAACCTGTGCGGGGAGAGGATTTCGAGTCCAACGCCTTAACCACTCGGCCACCGTGACATGCGCATACTACCTTGCAATTATAGCAAATGTAGGCTGCAATAAGGAGACTAACTGTTTTAATAATACCGTAGACCATGTGTAGACCATGCAGCTTATTATATATCTATGGTGTAGGCCTAGACCAAAATAATAATTATAGCAATAATGCTAATTTAACATTTTGTTTTGACTGTATTCACTGGCGTATTTAGAGGGTTGAGAGAAGAGGGACGCACTTCCCCAAATATTCCTTGCGCCCCTCCCCCACCAGTCTTCTCTCCTCCCCACCACCAATTCTTCTTCCCGGTGTAGCCGATCATTTCGGTCGCGCTTCGTTTCGGTCGCGGTTTATTTCGAAAAATATATGGAGCGCCGAAGGAGTTGCGAAAATGCAAAATTTAATATGCCTAGGCCCTATATATTATAATTAGTTCGTCAATCGGTTTGTCGTAGGCCTAAGTATTTTTTTATTTCCGTTTTGCTATCTTTCTACTAACAACATTTAATTAGTTCGTCAATCGGTTTGTCATAGGCCTAAGTATTTTTTTATTTCCGTTTTGCTATCTATCTACTAACAACATTTTATCTTTCTACTAACATCATTCTCTTTCTTCCATTTACGGTGATATATTCATGATTGAAACATAATCTTATGACGAAACAATGGGATTTAGTATGTGCTTTATGCTATTCTTTTTGTTGCATTTTTATATGCTATACTTTACTAATCATATGGTCAATAAAATGTATCTTTGATTTTAATTGAATTAAATGTTGTTACCATCTAAAATCTATTTCAAATTTTAGTTAAAACAATAATCATTACAATATTTAATCCGATCTTTTTATACAATAAATTTATTTATTTATTTATTTTTTTTTTTTTGCAGCTTCCAGAGTTTAGATAAAACATACCAAGCTCAAGAGAATTGAAGGAAACACATACAGAAATTAACGAATAATTCTTCGCTTGAAATCTTTAATTTTCTTTGATACCCCTGCGCAGTTCATAAATATGAATATATAAATATGA
>NW_022688871.1:0-567 GCF_011630105.1 Anneissia japonica | reverse complement strand
GTTCGACCCGTACAACAGTTACAAAACAACAACTGACAACATATAAAAATGAATTATTGAAAAGAAAAATGAGTAAAGAAAAAAATACTGGACAAACAAAACAAATACTCTCATTATTCTGTAGTAATTAAGAAATAACTTAATGTACAAAAAAAAAGATAGAATAAAGTAAAATAAAATTTTAAAAAATTAAAAAAAAAAAAAAAAAAAAATAAAAATGACAAAAAATATAAGTTTATAAGTACAGTAAGTAACGTAAAAATTAAATATTGGTGGTAATGTTTTTCATTAGTTCAGTTCTTTCAGTCATTGCTTTTATTAAACATGTTTTACAATGGTTATCAAATATCTTACAAATTTCAATATTCTGGTATGCATCAAAAATATTATCTAAAAGTAAGTGGTGCCTAAATTCACATGAACCTTCTAAGAAAATGTCCCAAAAGTACCTATTAATTTTACACAAGTCGGTTTTCAAATTTTCAAAACATGCATTTCTAACAGAGGATAAACCTTCACAATCAAATAGAAAATGGTCGACCGTTTCTAATTCTCTTTTTTTGCAAA
>NW_022688870.1:0-2035 GCF_011630105.1 Anneissia japonica | reverse complement strand
CACTTGTGTTTATTCCATTTTTACTTAAGATTCCCTTGCTTTGTTTCGTAATTTTTTTTTTTTTTGTACTTGTAGCTAAGAATTTTAATTCAATTTGAACGCACCAAATGATTTTGAGTGCCACCGATCTAAAGGTGTATGTTCTAATAAATGATTGATTGATTGATAACAGGATGGTGGCTATAAATTAAAATATAAGATCACAGATATTGCTTTTATCACATTGGAAATGGTAAATCATATGCTTCAAAAGTTTGTGTTTCTTTTTTTAGTCACAATTTGTACTTGTTAAAATTCTGTAAATCCTGTTTCCCACTGCAATAAGTACTTGAAAACACTACTTTGCGCTCAAAATAACCCCCAGGTGGCGACAGAATTGGAACAGTATTGGAACGATGTTCCAATTCATAATGAGCGTCTCAGCCAATCAGAGGGCCGCTCCATTACGTCATTGATGTTCCAATTTGGATTTGATTTGATTTGATTTGATTTGAAGAACGAAATCGATTTTAGGCAAGAAAATGGCATTTAAATTTTGACAAAATTTTTGGCCTAGCAAAGGCTGCCAGGCCCACCTCGGCCCCGCGAGGGTGGTCAATGGCAAGGCTGGTTTGCGGCCTAGTTTTTCTGGTAATTTTAACTGTTGTAGTGCATTTTTTCAACAGAATTGCATTTGCAATTCGTGTTTGTTATTGTTCGTAGTTACTATGTGTGCTCGGCCGGTGTATAAATTAAGTGTAGCATATTGCAGGCCTAGCCTAGTTATTATTATTTAACGTGGGTCTAGTTTCGGGCCTTAAGTCTATGTTGCTGTAATGGTGCATAAACTTTATTTTATTTTTTAAACAATGCTATATTTTTATACATTCAATAATAAGCTAGGCTCTAGGCCTAGATCTGAATATGTTTAAGTAATTAATCCTCTTAAGAAATAATTAAGGACCACCTGTGCAGATTGTTCCAACCCAGTAGGTGCATTCATAAGCTTGTGTAGGTTTGTCGGCGACATCAAAGATGTTATTTATTGCGGTCCCCTTTGTCCATCCATCCATCCATCCATCCATTCATTAATTGACTGATAATTGTAAGGCTATTCAGTGATTTTTCTGTGTTATTTAAACAGATAGTTTGTCCTGTAGACAGATAAACAAAATTTATTAGTGGATATATTTTTTATTGATACATTTATTTATACATTTAACTTTTATATCATTACTTTATTGCAGGCGTTTACTAATACGACTGGCTGTGTAGCTCACACGTTGGTGTTGTATGGTAACATCTTTCTTTTTTATTGCTTAGTTTAATAACACATATCTTTGCCCGTGATCTTTTTTCTTTTTGAGTTTTGCAGGTGCAGCCAACTAGGATGATGTTCAGACCAAGCTTCCAGCGCTTTAAGAAGTACTTGGAGTCTTTTCCTGAAGGCAAAGAAGCCATAGCGACGAAAGAAAAGAACGCCTCAGGAAGCGCCCAACGACTCAAGCTGCGTCCCAACCTGTCCGTACTCCAGTTTTTCAAATACAGCCTGTTGAGGAATTCACAGACGAGCAACTGCTCGCTGTTATGGATGTCTTTGAAGCTTCTTCGCAAACATCAACCAGTGACGCACCAGGTAAAACTTGACTTTTTTTTATTATACTGAATCTTAAATTATGCTTTTGCTTTATAAAAAAAATGCTTCATTAGGTAGCAAATGAGAATGACTGCTATGTTTGCCACACATGTCTACTTGTTATGTCTTGTGATGTTATATGTTTGTTTGCATATATTCGTGTAGTGGGTCTAACTTTCTGATTGTTAATAAATTATAAACTTGAGTAGAAATACATTTTTTAACTGCTATCAATATTTCTAATTACTATTGTGCTTTTGCCAAAAATTCTCAATTTATTTTGTGGGATGATGATGATCATCATGTCATATATTTTAGTAGTATCTTTATTAACACATATTGTATGCATAATTCTTTTTTTTTTTTTCTGAACTGCTATCAATGCATTGAAAAACAATAGACATTACTAATATTTTCTGT
>NW_022688869.1:736739-739202 GCF_011630105.1 Anneissia japonica | reverse complement strand
ATCGGACCTTAAGTGATTTCCAAAATCTCTTTATATGAAATAAAGAATAATTAACGTTTAGAAAAGAAACTAAAACAAATGTCTTACCTGGAAGTACGTGTAAATGTACAATATGATCGGATGAACATAATCATGAGTGCATCGTTGTATGTGTTTCTGTTGTTTGTTCTGAATGAAGATGATGAACATTTTTTTCCGTTTGTTTGAAAAATTTGCGCGTGTAGATAACGCGTGTAATTTTGTTCTGTATTATACGCATTGTTCTGCATGTACGCATCAACATCTACTTATTGTAGCGTATGAAAAAATAGGCCTACGTTAATTTTTAATGCATAAAAATATATTCGTTTTTTAATCACTTATTTAATAATTAATTATCTAAATTACTTGATAAATTATTTATTAATATTAAAATATTAGAATATTTATGTGTACAAAGTAGATAGTATATAATAGTATATAGAGACACACTACTCACACTGGAATAGAACGGTTTGAAAAAAACAGAATCTTGCACGCAAAAGCTAAACGTGCTGCAAGAAAGGAACGTGAGAAAATAAAATGCACATCAACTGAGCATCAATGCCAGACGTGTAGAAGAAACTTTAAATCCAGGATTGGACTAATCAGCCACCAACGTATACACAAGGATAACTTATAAGTCTAGGAACATGTCAATATACTTGGTGATCAAGGTCTTCTTCGAATACGAAGGACGAACGAACGAACGAACGAATATAATAGTAAGAAATAAGACAGTTTTATGGTAAAATATAGCATAGTAGGTAGGTTTAAGAAATAGGAAAATATATAGGTTAATATTTTAGGGTGTAGCTTTTGAAAGGGAAAAAAATGCCTGAGGTCACAGTCTGCACCTGAGTCCTATGTCGGCACTAAGGTCTATAATGCATCTTGAGGATATTTCCCGTACGATCAAAATCGTAACGGTACTGGGTTTGGTCTACAGGAGCTCGTGTTTCGTACAGGTCATTCCATTCATAGAAAAAGCCTTTAATGGTGAAAGCGTACCTGTCATTAGCCATAGTAGCCTAGGTCAATACATAACACCAGCTGTATAAAATTTATTATAAGATTGAAAATGTTAATCTTATTATTGCAGTAGTGATACACTATGTACACGGTTTAGTTATTGTTATTTATTCGTTAACATTATCATATTAATATATAAATTTAATGTATTGTTTAAGTATGAATTACTATGTCCATGTTAAATTAATCTTATCTATTAAAATTGTTGTATATTTAAATAAATGTACAATTTTAATAGATAACATGGACATAGTAATTCATACTTAAACAATACATTAAATTTATATATTAATATGATAACGTTAACGAATAAATAACAATAACTAAACCGTGTACATAGTGTATCACTACTGCAATAATAAGATTAACATTTTCAATCTTATAATAAATTTTATACAGCCGGTGTTATGTATTGACTTAGGCTACTACGGCTAATGACAAGTACGCTTTCACCATTAAAGGCTTTTTCTATGAATGGAATGACCTGTACGAAACACGAGCTCCTGTAGACCAAACCAAGTACCGTTGCGATTTTAATCGTACAGGAAATATCCTCAAGATGCATTATAGGCCTTAGTGCCGACATAGGACTCAGGTGCAGACTGTGACCTCAGGCATTTTTCTCCCATTCAAAAGCTACACCCTAAACTATTATTAACCTATATATTTTCCTATTTCTTAAACCTACCTACTATGCTATATCCTACCATAAAACTGTCTTATTTCTTACTATTATATACTATCTACTTTGTACACATAACTATTCTAATATTTTAATATTAATAAATAATTTATCAAGTAATTTAGATAATTAATTATTAAATAAGTGATTAAAAAACGAATTTATTTTTATGCATTAAAAATTAACGTAGGCCTATTTTTCATACGCTACAATAAGTAGATGTTGATGCGTACATGCAGAACAATGCGTATAAATACAGAACAAAATTACACACGTTATCTACACGCGCAAATTTTTCAAACAAACGGAAAAAAACGTTCATCATCATCGTTCAGAACAAACAACAGAAACACCTACAACGATGCACTCATGATTATGTTCTTCCGATCATATTGTACATTTACATGTACTTCCAGGTAAGACATTTGTTTTAGTTTGTTTTCTAAACGTTAATTATTCTTTATTTCATATAAAGAGATTTTGGAAATCACTTAAGGTCCGATTCGATTTCGAATTATGAAAAGTGTAGGCTGTGGCACCGAGACCTCTGACGATTAGTGCCCAAAATTGTTTATAAAAACGTAATGCAATAAATAGCATATTGACTACTATTGTATATTTTCGGAAAATATTTCAGCCGCTCCAAATCTCTTTCCTATTCTTCCTTCTTCCTTTATTCTTTCACAATTTTGCGTTTTTTTCTTCATATTTTTCATAGTTTTATACACTCA
>NW_022688869.1:733733-736604 GCF_011630105.1 Anneissia japonica | reverse complement strand
GTTAACGAATAAATAACAATAACTAAACCGTGTGCATAGTGTATCACTACTGCAATAATAAGATTAACATTTTCAATCTTATAATAAATTTTATACAGCCGGTGTTATGTATTGACCTAGGCTACTATGTGTATCACTACTGCAATAATAAGATTAACATTTTCAATCGTATAATAAATTTTATACAGCCGGTGTTATGTATTGACCTAGGCTACTATGGCTAATGACAGGTACGCTTTCACCATTAAAGGCTTTTTCTATGAATGGAATGACCTGTACGAAACACGAGCTCCTGTAGACCAAACCCAGTACCGTTACGATTTTGATCGTACGGGAAATATCCTCAAGAAGCCCAACATGAGAGTATGGTTATGTATGACACGAGAGCGGTTAATAACACTAAGATTATTAGATAAAAGTTTCAATTTAGGTCAACACACTATAGGCTATTCTTTCACCATCATAAAAAGACACATAACATGCATGTTGTTAAGAAATGTTGGACAGAAGCCTGATTAAAGTCTCTCTAAATCCACCCCTTGTCCTAAATACATGGATATTTCTTGTTATAATATACTAATTGTACTATGGACTATGTCAGTGTTAATGAATGATAATGTCACCCTCTGAAGAATGCGTATACCAAGTCGCTGGTGTTTGCCAAATTGCGAAATAATAGCAGTCGACATGCAATTTTTTTTTTGTAGGCTGGTATAGCAAAATCTCATAAATTCTTCATAATCTTTCTTATAGAACATTTGCGCATGCACTGTTTGCAAGTGTCTGTCAGCCTACCTGTGATCATCTGCTCTGTATGTCGCAATGGGACCTAGTTTTCAGCCCCATGGGCCTTGTATTTGAACCAATGCAAAAATAAAACAAGCGATAGATTTAACTCAGTAGATTCTGAAATTTAATACATTACATTTACAGTAGTTCTGCAAATACAAAATACTAAATAGTTGTTCAATTAAAGTTGATTAAATTCCACTGTGTAAGCTAAGATCGCTCGATGCTGTGAAGCTATTACTTCCCAAACTACGCACATAAAGCGGTCCACTGGCGCCTGCTCTGCGATAGACGGTTTTAACGCAATGATTCATCCATCATAGATGTCATCCGTCATGCAATATCATAGGCCAAAAAACAAATAGTATTGCCCAAGCCAAATCTATTGGGAAAATCAGAGTCGGCAGGTTTTATTTATAGTTTTTTAAATATTCCTTTTCCGATTTTTTACAGTCTGCCTCTTGTAAAAAAGAATCCTGTGCGGACGGACCCTAAATTTTACATATGGATATCTATTCGAGTTTATAATCAGAAAATGCATGAGGGTCTTATGATGAGATAACCTATGCGTTGTGAATGAATAAAATTTTGAAATTGCCATGTATTCTTGTTGCAAAAAAAATGCTGAGAATAACGTCATATATTTAGCTAGATGTCGTACGTTTAAAGCAACAACATTGATATCTTTGGGCCTATAAAAGGACATACAAAAATAGTTAAAAATGTTTGCCCTGTAACAGTTTTCTCTGATCATTCATGTGGTACGCACCACAGTTTTGGAATCATATAAATCATGTAATTTTGTATCTAAATTATTATTCGTATCAGCATCAAGTGAAGTCTTCTCTTACACAGTGGAGTTTTTCCTACTCCACTTTTGAACATATCCCTATACTAAATTCTTCCACATTTTTTCTGTCTGATATTTATGTATTCCTGACAGTAAATGTCGGCTAGTGTATTACAATTCAAAATCTACTGAGTCAAGTCAATTTCTTGTGTTATTTTTGCATTGATATCAAATACAAGGCCTGCATACAAGGCCTCAAAGCTAGGTCTTGTCTTGGAAATAGCGCATGAGCAAAATATGTTCTATCAGGATAAATATGATTAATTCATAAAAGTTTGCTAATTTTTGTTAACATACGGCCATATTATAATTTTTGTCTATAAATAGGACATTTTCTCTAAGTTATAAGTTAGAAACCAATCGTTTCTTTCAATGAACTATTTATCTAAGCGTGTTATTGATAACAGGTATCGAAATATATTTAGAGTGTTCTTACCTTTAAGATCTGTCCGTCCGTGTAACTTTGCAATATATTCTGAATATGCTTAAGTAACGGTGGGGTTTTTTGACCAAAAGCTCCAAGTACTTTAAAAAAAAACACAACCACCATAACAAAAATATTCACGAATTCAGAAGAAAGACAACAGAATTGTATAAAACTAAGCGGCATGACTTTGGAGGAGACAAAAGCAATTAAATATGATACGTCCCTCATTCCATTTATATTAAATTTGTGTTCTGGCCGAAAATGGCAAACTTGCTTAGCCGTTAATCTTTTAATTTTAACAGCATTATTTTTTTTTTCTAGAATGCCCTTCTTCTACATCTTACAATTTTTATAAATGTAAAGAAAACAATTCTTTAACTAAATTATTTAAACTCACCATGACCTGATCCAACACTATGTTTCACGTCACGATCTCTTGACAATTGTTTAGATGTACTTTTGAACGTTTTAGAGGTTGAAACTTTCTCTATTTTAAGAAATGCAATGTTGGAACAATTAGATATAATACTCATATATTGTTTAACGATTGAAATAAATTTAATGATATAAGTTAAATCACTGAACGTGTTTAAGCAATTACAGCTTTGACATCCCATTGTTAATCTCAGAGATACATGTAGGCTGCCGGAACCTTGACAAAAACCTTTTCACAAAAATGTGATGCAATAATGACTAAATGATTACTATTGTTTATCTTTGGTAAATATTTCAGCCGCTCTTTCCTATTCTTCTTTTTCCTATGCTTCTTCCAAATTTGCATACATATTTACACACAATACTTATA
>NW_022688869.1:688609-733474 GCF_011630105.1 Anneissia japonica | reverse complement strand
TACAAATGAAGACAAATAATAGACTATCTTGTTTCTCAATCTTTTCTAATGTACAGTAATAATAATGCCCCTGTATTTTGACCATCAAAATGGCTGGACATTTGACCCTCTACTAGTTTTTGATCCTGCATGGAACCAACAGGGCCACGCCTAAGGCAGGTGGTTGTATTTCCGAGCAGAATGCTGAAAATTAGTCTTTGAACTAATCTGGATACTGTATATAACCATTGCCAATGTATCATGCAGAAGTTCAGTTCTGTGCACATTTTTCCAAGCCATTTTCCGCGCAAATTTGAGCTAGTTTTCAAGGTATCATCCACATTCCAGGACGAATAAACTGGCATTTTAGTAATGCTGTAGTAGTAGTAGGTCCTAGATAGTTCCATGGACCTAATAATTAACATGTAAATTAATATACTTTATTTAAAATAGTGTTGTTTGTTTGTCTAATGTTTGAAATATTATTATTATATAGTTTGTATGCCTAGGCCTAGGGCCCGGGGCCTAGGCCGCGCCAGGCAGTAGAGTAGTATTCCGTATTCTCTACATACATACACTGGTACTGCACTACACAGGTAAGACAAGTTGGTATTAAACAAACCTATTTAACGCCACTATTAAGATCACCACTTCCAAGACTTCCTTATCCAAACCAGCAAACATATCTTTTTGAAAGATTGATTCTTCAAAAATGCCTTCGACTTATTATATTATTATTATTGAATATTTTCGCCAGTCCCAGTTTTTCAATTTTCCGCTCGCGACGACCAATCTCATCAGTTGACTGTGTCGTTACCAGCTCGTTACGGTTGAGTGAATCAGCTGACTCCCTGTCTAGTGCAAATTTCCGAAATAAAAACTGGGGCAAATCGTTATTTTACACATAATTGAGACATTTTCATAAGTGAAAACCCATATAAATGAAAAGAACGGCCAAATTTACATTGGAATATCTAAAGTTTGACACGATTTGTTATGGGGTTACCGAATGCAAGCCTTTGAAAGTCGGTACATTTTAGGAAATTCCCTATCTTATAACACTAGCTCAAAATCCTGTAGCACCAGTTTTTTTTTGGGACCCAGTTCACGAGCCTCGTTTTCGAATACCGCGCTCCAAAATTGAGTGCCGTCACCGTCATTATAGTCGCCCATCCCTCTATTTTAAATTAAAAATTAATCATTTCATCCCCGCACTTCCCCTTTAACATATTTCAATCTCTTTGCTTTATTTAAATATTATCAAATATCATTATAAACTTTAACGATTACATTATTTCATATAATATAGTTTTCAAGTAAATCTCTAAACAGTTTCAATTAATTAAGTATAAACACTGAAAGTAAATTTACATAGATTAGATCAATAGAAATGGACATACTGTAGTAGTAATCCTTACCTATTCATTACAAGAATAACATTTTCAATCTTCTAATCAACTTTATATAGCCGAAGTTAGTTTCAACCTCGACAAACCTTGCTAAAAAGGTACACTTTCTCCATCAAAAGTCTTTTTCTATGAATGGAGTGACCTGTTCGAAGCATGAACTCCTGTAGACAAAACCAAGGACTGTTACGATTTTTAATCGTGCAGGAAATCCACTCACGAAACTCAGCTCTCCGTACGGCTCATAATGAGACTAAGATTATAAAACTTCATATACTGTTACATCATGTAACTGGAGGGTGTACTTGCTGTTGTTTGTGAAATGTATTTTTATATATTTGGTAAAAATTATAACAATGGTTCTTAATTGTTATTATTATTATCAATAATAATTATTAATTTTAAGAATATTTCTTTTCAATTGTATTACCGTGTTATTAGGTAATCACATACTGAATTTAAAAAACTGATGGTTAGATCGATGTTATTTTTTACTGGAGTTACATTTATTTGATTAAAAAATGCAGGAAGCTAACTACACTTCAAAAACGAATTTTGATTGTACAATTGCTTAAAAAAGGGAAACTATCACATACTCAGGTACAAGTAATACACTTTTCATTGGCAATCAAATGGTTATCAGTTGTAAACTTTACTAAACGTGGAAATCCTCAGACACTAAATACTCCCACATTTAACTTAACTTGCACGTGCAAGTTACGAAGACTTTTATGGTGAACTTGCCTTCAGACTCAAAATAAAGTTTTATTTAATAAATTTTGACAACATTCATTTTTATCAATTATGCAACCATAATTATTTCCTTTTTATTAATCTGTTCAAAAGTATAACCGCTTTCTAAGTATTTATTCTCTATTTAAAAAAATGCAATGTTGGAACAATTAAACAATTAGATATAATACTCATATATTGTTTAACGATTGAAATAAATTTAATGATATAAGGAAATCTCTGAACGTGTTTAAGCGATTACAGCTTCAGCCTGTTGTTAAACGCACGGATACTCCAACTGAAATAACAACTCAGCTCTCTGTATACCTCATAATGAGACTAAATACCCCTTTTACACTGCCAAAGTAAGGAAAAGCCTGTGTTAATTCCACAGTGATTCCGGGTGCATTTCCATTTACATCGAACGAAAAAGCCTGGGTCGATCCCGAATTGTTTCTATTTTACACCGACAACGAACTTGTCAGAGTTGCGACATTCCGCTCCTCTGTTTGCGAAAGTCACGTACAGTAGTACACATGCAAAGTATATGTATTTATTACATTACACAGTATTTTAACTAGTGTTTAATTGTGTTTATGATGTTATATTTAATAACTATTTAATATCAGAAGCGTGATTTAGAATTTATCTTTAGAATTTGAATATTTGCGCAAGTTCTCGTGCGCTTGATGATTAATGCGAATTACGTAGAAACTATAATTGGAATGTTAAAGGTTTGTATATTTTAGGAGCTCGTTGGACAAAAAATGGCTTCTAAATTCTCAATGTCGCAACTCTTTCTATCTATGGCTCTGGAACTTGTATTCAAATACCACCCTCAATTGTTGCGATGGTGATCATCTCTTTGCCCGAGTTCCTCATCGTGACGAAGCCGCAATTATTGTCAATATTGAAGCAATGTATCTCTGCAGATTGTTTTTAAATTATGCAAATTAAATCAACAGTTTTGATATCAAGTCTATACCGGAGCGCAGGTGGTTTAATTTGAAAAATGTCTAGGCCTCAGCCTGTTGCTTGCAAAGTTTAGGCCTACCTGACTATCAGCTGCAATAGGCACCAAGGCCTAACTCAGGAATTAAATTCACTGTGTTGTTTACACTGGCGACTTCGGAATGCACCTGGATTGCCCAATGCTGAATGCGTCCCGCACATCGATAACGGGTTCTTTGACAACCCAGGTGGTATTTTTTGACTGAAATGTACTGATTTTGACCAACCACAACTGGGGAGTTTCTAGCCCGGGTATTATAAAATCCTAGGTTGTGTCCAGAGTTTTGCTTGCAGTGTAAAAGGGGTATAACTAGATTATTAAACTTCATACTGTTACACAATGTAACTGGCAAGTGTACTTACTGTTGTTTGTGAAATACTGTATTATATTATATATTTGGTAAAAATTATAACAATGATTTTTAATTGTTATTAGTATTATCATTAATAATTATTAATTTTAAGTTCCAATTCTAAATCTCTATTGTTAAAAAATAATAAAAGATATGCTCTAATATAATTGTTGTAGACACTATTATTATTGTATTTTTAAACTGTACTGTAATGGTAAATTAGTTGTTTTGGCGAGTAATTGTCACAAACCTGCCATTATTTTCCTGCAGTTGCCTAGAACACAAATTAATTTTATTAAAGCCATTGTTTTACAAAAAATGCCATGTTGTTCTCATAAAAGTTATTTTAATTTTAAAATTTCAATTAATTTGCTCAACTTCTGTATATCTACAATATTCTCACCTGTATCCTTTAGCTTTATGAGAGCAGTGTTGTATTCAGTTTCATCGATGTGTGTCATCCATTCATCTAGAAACTCCTTAAGATGTTTCTCTGGGACTAGTATTTCTGCTAAATTTTTGATTAGCTTACTGCTTAAATGCATTTTTAAGAGATTCTCCAAAGCAGAAGAATCTTGTGCAAATAGATGAAATACAATAGATCCCTCCTCTATTTCGTCCAAAGTTAAGCTGATAGATGTGTAAAACCTGTCAAGTTTTCTAATTAAGGCCGAACATTCTGGTATATCCCTTATTGGTAGAGTGCGTTTATATTCACAAACCTCCTTCAACAAATCAATAACATATTTTGGATTTGGTTGATCTTCATAGCCAGAAGCATCTCTTTTGCGCTTGAGAGTTAATTTTACACATACTGTATGAATGGAAGATAAAATGCTAGAAAAATCAAACAGTCTTCAATATGAAACTCATTATTGACAGTAAGATCTTCAGTGTCAGTTGGTAAAGTAATACTTAGCAGGCATATATACAGTATATATAGTAAAGCTAACATTATTATTATTTTATAGGTTAAAATGGATTATTGCATCAGCCAGTACACCAGATGTTTTAGAATTGGAAGACATAACATCCGATTCTATTATCCATAAGACTACCTTATGGTACAGACCCACTGCTTGCTTAATTTTACATGCTTTGATGAATAAATCTATCATAGGTCAATATAGTTATATTCAGTTATAAATCTATAGAATCACATTATTATCACTACAATAATGTTAAGAAAGTGATTGAAATACCAAATAAATGTCAATTATTTGTTATGTACAATAGTAGTATGGGACGAAAATACCAAACGCTTTTGGTCTTGGCCTAACTACCACAAAAAACAAAAAGAGTAGTTCACCTTATATTAATTTGATGAATTAATCACTATTCTGTCCTATCCTGACACTAATATTATCTACAATAATAAAATAAATACCTTCTGATGTTAAAGCATTTACTGCTTGAACAAGCCCATTTTTTCTTAAATTTTCAATAAATTCCTCCATTTTTCCTTCATAAATTATGCTTCGGTGTTCTAGATCCATAATCAGAGTCCACGCATCTGTATAATTCTTTGCAGTTTTGTTATATAGTCTACTTATCTTTACTATATCACCATCAATCAGTGCCATTCCAAGCTTCATAACTTTTTGCCTGTGAGGTGTGATTTTTGAGATTGTAATATCTCTAAAATTTGGACATGATGGTATAAGATGTTTAATTTCTATTTCCAAACCCAATGTGTCTGTTACTTTTATGGTATCATAGAGGAGAGTCAGATCTTTTGAATGCAGATTTCCAGAAGCAATCAACAAGTTCATCAAGTCCATCGTCCCAGAGGCCTTTCTTAAACGTGGGGTATTTTTCAAATGATCTCTGTACAAAACTTTCAGCATACTGGTGTATCCCTGATCGTCATACCATTCCGAAATTATTTCCAGCAACTGTTTTAAAGCATCTTCAGATATTCCTAATAAGTAAACACATACAGGGTCAAAATGCACACTACAGTATATCGCCGTATTCTTAAACCTGAATTTAGTACAAGATTTCAACAAGCGTGTACAAATTAAATTTACGACAGATAGCAATAGAACATTTTAGGAGTCATTAAATAGGCACGTGTTAATCTTTTTTGTTATGTTGACAGTGAAGCCAAATGACTGCAAATC
Source organism: Anneissia japonica (assembly GCF_011630105.1). Taxonomy (NCBI): domain Eukaryota; kingdom Metazoa; phylum Echinodermata; class Crinoidea; order Comatulida; family Comatulidae; genus Anneissia; species Anneissia japonica. Next base: position 727,870 of record NW_022688869.1, on the reverse strand, counting down.
AGAAGCTGTTGCATATAGCAAGTTAGATAGTAATGTGCAAGTTGCCTACTAAAAACTAATCTTGAATGTTTCATTAATTACATAAGTAATTATATTTTAGGAACGCATACGATACCGTTTTTTATTTATTGCAATAAAGCGTTGGTAAAAAATTTACAAATAAAAGTCGGTGATTTAGCCTGCCTATATCGAACTTGGAAAATCGGTATGCATACAGTAGGTATCAATTTTAGTCAAGGTCGCATAATTTATTATTAGTTACATTCAAAGTTGGTTTTACGATTATGAAATGACATAATTTTGAAGCCTAGGTCAAACTAATTCGTTTTAGGAATACAGGGATAAATTCAATACAAATACTGTGGACCTGCTGACCTGATAAGTAAATGTCTGAATTTTAAAATTATTCCACTTTACTCATAATTGTTTATATGGACATGCTTAACACTATCTTTCCTCATCAATCTCGCAACAATTATATTTTCATTCCACAAATTCTCTCAGGTTATCTGTTCCTAGAATGCTACATGTTCTTTTTCTTTTGCAGCTCCAAAATTATGGAATTATCTTCCTCCTTAAGCTTAGATTACTGTAACTACCGATACATTCAAGACCCTCCTAAAAAATCTCCTTTGAAATAGCAGTGACAAATATTTTCTTTTTCTAACAGGCGCTATACAAGTTCTCCTATTTTTTTATTTATTATTATTATCATAAAATATATTGGCAACTTTTAAAAAAATAGTACATTTATTTTAAATATTTCATTTTCATTTTATAAAGTATAATTTTAATCACCAAAAATGTTATCTATTTGTCGTATTTGTCATCATCACCATCATCATCATTCTAACAGACATCATGATCAGCAACATCATTGTCATCATTATCATTATCATCATCATAATCATCATCAATATCATCATTATTACCAGGATCTTTTTTTATTTATCTTTAATGTCACTATTTTTGTATCAAATCTCAAAAACATTATTTTTTCCCTTTAAATTTGAGACATGGCCCATCATGGTGGCTGCTAAAGATAATGCAAACATGAGCATAATTATTATTGCATTTATTTATATTAAAACTGTTTTAAATCACATATAAATGTTCCCATATATTCACTTTGAAAACCGGCTATCGTAAGGCAGGAAGAAAGACAATAGAAAACATAGACACTTTTTATGGGTCATATTATGATGATTTAAAATATGTGGCCTCGTGCAACGACCATCGCATTGCAGTCACAGTGTACTATAAAGCTTGAGACCACGAGTGTATTACTATTAGTGATGTTATAAGTACATGACTGCAGGGGTCAACTCAATGCAACATTTGCAGCCTCCAGTGTTTGATTTCAAATCATCACAACTCAAGTCATCACAACTTTGTTTATATATTTCTATCACTTACCCTCAGTAGATGCCATGTTGATCTTCCTTTTCCTTTCTATTTAAATCTAAAACGAACAATAATCTTAACATTAAACCCTCTTGAAAAAAAATGAATGTTTTCATTTAGATCATCAATTTAGTTTACAACTTTTTTTTAAAATTTTATTTATCTTCAAAAAAACATGACATGCTTAGATTTCAAAACAAAACAAATAGGTACAGTTCAGTATTAAAAAAATGTTCTTTTTTAAATTAAATAAAGGCAGTAAAACACAAAAATAAATGAAGAAAAAGAATACAAAAAAAAACCAAGTTGTTCCTTAATAATGGAAAAAAAACACTTTTCTAATTTAACAAACTGTGAAAATTCCAATAAATCAAATAAGGGCAGAAAATATTCTTTTACATTCACGCATCTTATTTTATTTTTTAAATAACAAAACCAGGAAACAATATATTAATTATTATATAATTTATACATTCTTATCTTATATCTTTTTTTTTTATTATACTAGGTTGAAATACATCTGAATCCTGCACACTTCTATGTAAATTTCAAAACCATACTGTAACAATTGCTTCACTTATAACCAGTTATCTCTAACATACAATCCTAAAGAAGATACAAAATATTTTCTGCATTGCTCTTGCTAACAGTGCTCTAAGATAAAATGATCTTAAGCTTTGAGAGAATATTTAAATTTTTCCGAGAATTCTATGTATTTAGTAATTATAAATCTGGAATACCTTCAAAATGTAGTTTATAAGCAAAAAACCAGACAAACTTAACAGGGCAAGGAGTATAAATGGATTCCCTTTTTATTTGAAAATTGGTTTCGATGAATGTTTACTCTTAACTAACAATACAAGGTAGTTTTTTTGGCAACCATATAAGTAAGTTTGCAACCCATAAATTTGACACACTCATGTAACTTGCATTTTAACCCTCACCACAAACCCCTATACTAACTGTTGAAACACAGTGAGCATTGTGGAATTAATTCCAGGGATCTAATAATGAGCAATGAACTCACACTGACAGGCCTAGTCACCAGTTTAAATGATTGAATGATGATATGACTAATTTACACACAGAGCTATAAAGATGGTAGGCCTGTCACGCCAAAATTGGTCCGGGCCAAAAAATGACCGGCGGACAGATTTTGGCCGCCAAAATCTGTAGGCCGGACTACTAAAATCGGTCCTCTGGATTGATCTTAGCCACTAAAACCGGTCCCGCTTGGATGAAATTGGTCCCCGTCGGCCTCCCCTTTATTCGTAACTCGTCTGCTGCTTGTAGGGTATAAATGATTGTTTCTCCAGTGGAGTGGAGGAAAGTATGCTTCTCCCACACTTGCAAAGTCTTTTGAAGTGACAGAATGATTCACTAAGCTTTTGAGGAAGTGTTTTATCATCTTTCTCTATGGTTCAAACCACCAGATAATGTATTTTCTAGGCCTAGGTGATACACACAGCGTGGATCATTTTCGGTGGCCGTGATCAGGCCTAAAATGAAACACAACTGATTTATTAGTTTTAAATATTCCGTATTACTTAGTGGGGTATTAGGTCATACAATAAATTTTGTAATACATAAAATAAGGGGTCAGCATTCTTGTAGCATGTATACTTTGTCACGAAGTTAAGCACACACAACCAAAACAAAACAAGGTAAAAAATAAAATACAGCGGACCAACACGATTTAAGACCACATCGTTTAACTTCTCTTCGTAATTTTACACCAAAGGGTTTACTGTGTGCGAAGCTTTACTTAATTTTCACCGTGATTTCACCTATGATTTCACACATACAATAATGAATGAAAATTTATTAGGCTATATAAGGCCAAAAAAAATAAATGTTCTGGTTCTGGTCAGACCAAAGTTACAGAATTGATGCAGCGATGCATTTTTTTTTTTTTTTTTTTGAAAAGCATGGAAAGTACAGAAAAGGTGTTTTTAGTATCTTTTTTATGTTCTGCTAATGCTATACATTGTTGTCCTTCCACATTCCATCCTTGATTTCACTTCATTCGCCAAGGGGACCCCGTCTTAATTCATCATCATTATCAGCATTAATGGGTACGCTTTGAAAAAATCCGATGATAATCCCACCATAGCCGTGACTTTCTTCTATCCCGGGTGCAAATGTCGCTCACCACTGCTTGAGGAGGACGACGGACTTTCATCACACACTAATACACGCTCAGCAAATTCACCGAGCTACGGTATCGCACGATAAAATGCCAAAAGTTCCCTTATATTTACAGTGTATAAGCTGCACCTGTGTATAAGCCACACCCCTAATTAGGACGCGAAATATCACAATTTTTTTGTCACCTAGCTGTGTATAATTCGCATCTATTTTTAAGCTCCAAACCATTCCCGTAATTTAACTTTTTTTAATTATTTTGAAACACTGACATTATTTACAAATGTTCACATAAAGAAATTTCATATTTTTCTATTGAAAATGATGACAAACAACTGGAAATGCGTTTAAACTTCGGGCTACCGCAATGAAACAACGTATTCTTGGTCTAGGGAAATCCCCATTTAATGCTAGACGGATGCGCTACGTTTAAATTTCGGTTTGTTTAATAAAATCTAAGAAAATACAATACTTATTGAGTATATTTATCTATTTAAAACAATCATTCTATTATTATGGTGACTAATAACAGTCGTATTAAGCTTAATATATTGGTAATTCTAGGCCTAAGTCATTACTACTCACAGCCCATTGTGCAAAGCATGTACACATCACACACCACGTTTTATAAACAAAAACAGTGGAGAAATATCGTGCGATACAAAGTTTACACACGCGCAGATGACGAATGCCTTTCTGAAGTCAAATTCAAGTAAAATAATTTACTTCAAGAGAAGAGAAAACTTCAAGAAGCATAAATTAATTTCACAAGTTTTTATTCAGAAATTTTAGCAGATCAATCTCTCTACAACGATACAAGCCAACCGGAACGTCGCACAGCAAGTTTTAACAACCAGCCCACGTGTGTTTTGTTGCGACATTCGTAACACCAGGACCAAACTCGCGAAAAGTAGTTTGGTAGTTTTTGAAAGCGGTTTCGAACAGCAACAGCATGTTTCAAAATTGTTTATGAATGAATGATTTACACAACCCAAACCATTGCTTGAATGCAATGTCGTAGAAATCGTAGTCGGAATCCTAGTATATGCATGCACTGTAGTAATTACAAATACTAGGCCTACAAACCTGTCCTACCCTAGGCCAATTAATTGGGCTAGCAGCCTAACCTAGAATGGATAAGCCGCACCCCGAAATTCAGGATAGGTGTAGATATGTTGTATGTCCGGTGAAAAATAATACACATAAGAACAGTATTGGGTCATAGAGTTCGGGATACACAGGGAACCATAAGGTTTGCTAGTCATCACAATAATTAGCTCATGTCTATTCATAGGCTTGTACAATGTGCGATAATCCTAGACAACTATGGATACACACACACACGCACACACATAGAGTATACACAATTGTAGTCTACAATTTTAGTTGTTGTCAGGCTTACAAACCTGAATATACTCACATGATCTCCAGCCTTTCTTTATACAGTATTATTATAACTTTTGCAATTTAAGTTATAATATAAGTGTATTCACACAAACCAAATATTAAAATACCATTGAAATATCGGTACTCTGTTATATTTTAGCTGGAAGCTTCCTGTTCAAGCAACAACAAAAGCAAACACGACTGAACCTCAAAAGCCACCACTATCATTGTTCCGATCCAAATAACATGGCATTACTATTCATCGTTGTACGGCCTTGGGAATTTCCAAAATGTGTTTACAATAGGCCTACTCGTACAGCATAATATGCATGTTCAGGCGATTTTGAGTTGGTGTGGGTCCTGGTCTTTTTTTTTTATGTATAATGCCAACATTTTCTTAAGACAGTAAAAATCCTAATAAGGTTAATACAATGATACTTTGTACCAATTGAAAGGTAATATTTTTTTAATATAAGCTATTAATTAGTGTTGTGAAATAACAAAAGATAAAATATTTTATTTACAATTATTGAGGATCTAGGTCAAACTGCCAGAATACAGTTTGGCGAATCATGCTAGATTCCCAAATTTAGTTTGCCGAAATCCAGTTTGATTAATGGGCACAATAATTTAATTTAATTCAAACTATTGTAATACACATTCAAAAGGTTAGGTTAGGTGCATTAAGGGGCCATCCATAATTGTTAACAATTTTAAAAGAGTACACAACGTATGCTTTAGGATAAAAGGGGTTGAAAGCGTAGACTTAAGTAATAGTAATGGTGGGTAAGACAGATAGGTGCTTAATAACTAGACTTAAAGAACATTCTTCACGATCTGATAGTGTTATATTTGATCATGTTAAAAACTGTGAGGCATTCCAATTTATTTTAGGATTACAGGGTATACTTGAAAATGATAATGTTGTTGCTAATATGGATAATTTTTCATTCCTGATGATGACATAATTAATGTCGAAATATTGAATCCCAACACGATGGCGTGTATTTCAATACTTGGAGTATGTATTATACTTTCTTAGTAATGGTGGGATATTTGTAGTGCGCCTTCCACAATAAAATCGTCTCAAGGCGCCGAAAAAAGGTAGGACCATGAATTAAAAAAATTTTAAATTATATATATCTTATATTAAAGAGCCTATATTAATCAGAATGTTTTTTAAAATTTTATTTATTATAAGTTAAATAAATATAAATAAATGAATAAAGTAAATAAATAAACAAATAGAAAATAAATAAATAAATAATTGATAAATTAAGCCTTACAAAAACAGGCAGACCAAGAATGGAAAAAACCAAGCAGCAGCATGAAAAATGCGCACTCCTGTTGTTGAGACAGCGTCACCACCACTACCGCGTACACGCAGGTACTCTTCCTTTTAAAAAAAAATAAAAGATAAAATGATGATCACAAAATGACACAATTCAACATTTGTGGCAAAGACAAGCCAAACCAGTCACTCGTCGCCAATTGTGTTTCAGAGAAAATGGCCAAAACAAGCTGGAATTTCAAATTTTTTTTAAATCTATTTTATTGCATTAAACTAACCTTTATATATGTACACATCATTCTATACAGTTATTTTCCCCATTTTCAATGTTAAAACATCACTTTTTAAGGATTTAAAGATAGTTTCTGCATGAGAAATGCCTGAAATCATAAACTTTGATATATTGTTCTTAAAACAGCTGTGTGTTTAAACGCTTGAAACTTCATAAGGAAATGTCCGATTAGAATGATTTTTTTTAACCATTTTATAACTATTATTTTACTCTCTAACACTGTATTAATAACTCAAAATCAATTTTTGCGACGAGTGACTGGTTTGGCTTGTCTTTGCCACATTTTATTGTTTATACTTTCCAGAGGAGGGATTGGGTCACAGTAAAGACTACATTTTGTACTCATAAAAATGATGAGAGTTATGCATAACCCCCTCTAAATTAAGCTTAAAACAGGTTTACATTAAACATCTACTAATAGGCCTAATTATTTTTGCTTCGCAACTGTGAGTGAGTGGCAACGTATAGGTAGAAGTTAAAGCATATTATTTCTCTGTAATATGATCTATACCTCAGATCATCTTATTACAGTATTAGGACAAACAGAAGAATTCATTAGATTATCACTCCCGTCTGCGTCAAAAATTCGTTAAATATTGATGCATGAATAAAAAAAAAAATTTTTTTGCTGCATCAATTATTTCAACAGCATAAAAATAAAAATGCAATTTTGTGATTTCAAATACATTTTCCTTAAAAGACTATAAAATTAAACCAGTTTTTATACAATAATTACCATTACAGACCAAATATAAACAGTCCCTCCCTCATCGATAAAAACAAAAGCGAAATAATCTATTGTTCCAATTAAAAAAAAAAAAAGAAATGCCGGCTCTCATAAATTCTTTTTCAAAAAAAGAGTAATAATCTATATAATTTTTTCTGAATGAAAAATTGCTGCTTAGTATTTTCTGTCCCTCTTCCCACCCTTCAGATGGCGCTGGCAGCATCATTCCTTTTATAAACATTGACTGAAACATACTGTATATGAGAATGAGGGGAACACTATCTAGGCCCTAGGCCTACCACTTTTTGTTGTATAGGTAATCATACATTTCGTGACCTACTAACAATATATGCGCAGTGCTAAAAGTAGGCCTAGCTGCACCGGGCTACACTCTTTACTGTTTTACCACAAGGGACTGTTATAATTTAGTGACAGTTGACAAACTGATTTAGCATAATGGCGAAATGGTCTTGAAACCATCTTTAATTCTAACTGGAATTTGATTCAAAAAGTAAACTTGGAAAAAAAAAAATACATCTCCACAGCAACACAACTTGTTCATCTTTAGAGTAAAACCACACTTGAAAATATAAATGAAGAAATGTAATAAAAACACTTCACCTCCAGGTGGGGGCAAGGCCAAATCTCGTAGTTATAAAGTCTACCACCGGGTGTCTATAAAATGAAGACCAAAGACGAAGACCCCTATTTTTTCTCCTTTATTTTAATGATATTCACCAAGCTGTCACAAAATCAAAATTACAAATTTTTTTGGCCATCTGTTTGTGAAATTTTCAAGGGTCTTCGTTTTATAGTTACCCTATATGTCTACAAAACGAAGACTGAAGACCCTGAAAAACGAAGACCTCCAATTATTTCTCAATTATCTTATTGAAAGTGTTTCAAAATCATCATAAAACAGTTGCCAAGTGCCTATATCATCGGAATAAAATGAGGAATATCAAGAAATACTTCGTTTTATAGACACCCTATATGGGTGTCTACAAAATGAAGACTGAGGAACCGAAAAACGAATACCCAGGTTTTTTTTCTCTTTCTTAAAATGATACTACACCAGGCTGTCACAAAATCATAATTATGAGATTATTTTCATCACGATTAAAAGAAAAAAAATGTGGGTCTTCGTTTTTCGGGGTCTGCGGTTTTCGTTTTGTAGACACCCTAATAGCGTGTCTACAAAACGAAGACCCTTAATTATCTCATCCATCCCATGTTGGTGGGTTTCTGGACAAAATGGCAAAAAACCAAGACACCAATGACCAAAAGGCAATGATAGTACCAAAACGGCAGAAGACCAAAACGGCAATGTCAACTACCAAAACGGCAATAGGCAAAAATCAATGCCAAGACTGGGCGCGGACAGCAGTTTATAATTTTCTGAATAATTTTTTTTTTCCTTTTTTTTTTTAAGACATCCATGATAAATTATTTTGTTATTTTAAGGTCAGACTCCGGAGGAAAAAAAATGTTTGATATGTTGTAGAACTGATTTTTCTAAGTAAGAAAAAAGTAGTTTGACGAAAAACTGGGGAACGGTGAACGAGATACAAATTTTTGAATATTAAAAAACTGGAGAAAAAGGGGGCGTAACCGCCCATTTCTACACCTTTTCCCCCAGTTTTTAAAGATTCAATAATCTGTATCTCATTCACCGTTGCTCAGTTTTTGATCAAATTACTTTTTTTCTGTTTTAGAAAAATTAGTTCTATAACATATCAAAAATATTTTTTCCTCCGGAGCCTGGCTTTAATGTGTTATTTATTATTATTATTTTATTTTCTTTCCCGTTTTTTACTTTCATGACATAAATTGTTTAGCCTCATATTATTATCTGTATTTTACAATTGTATATATTATATTGTGTTCACCTAATCTTTCCTTCTATTGAATTTGTATGTTGTATTTTTGCTGCTATTATTATTACTATTATTATTTTTATTATCATTATTTTTTTTTATTAATGTTGTTATTCTTTTAAAGTGTTTTTTTTCCTTTCGTGCTTTTTTACTTTTGTGACATAAATTTTTTAGCCTCATTTTGTCTGTATTTTAAAGTTTTAACTATTTAAATGTTTACTGCTTTTATATTGTGATTCCCCCAGTCTTTTTACTACTGAATTTGTATGTTATATTATTATTATTGTTATTATTATTATTAGTATTAATATTATTAATATTATCATTATTATTATTATAATGTTGTTCTTCTTCCGCGTTTTTTGTATGACAATTTAGCCTCAATTTCACCGCATTTATCGTTGCACACTTTTAAATTTATAATTGGTTTTATGTAGCGCCACATTGGAATTAGGTTCTTAAAAAAAACTTTCATAGACTATCCTTGCATCATCTTTTATTGTAATATTCTGTTTGTCCTGCCTTTGTGCGAATTTTATCTGTTTTGTGCAATGTTTTGATGATGAGAAATAAACTGAACTGATGATATACCAAAATAAATACTGAATCACAATGGTGTGTTAATTTTATTTGAGTTGTACTCTTTAATGTTGTTATACTAGTAACAGCAGTTTAAAAAAACCATCAAACCGAGGTACGAGCTAACAGCATCATAAAGTTCATGAATAAGGTGCGAAATCAAGAGGGGGTTTTTAAAGGTAACGCCCATGGAACGTAAATAATAATGATATGTCATCTTATTAGTCACACGTATCCATCTCTTGATAGAGCTGCTCGCGGTGCTGTTTTCCACCTGCGGAGTGTACATGTAGCATTTTTTCTGCATTATTATTTTTAATTAATTAACTTTATTTTAATTATTTATTTATTTTTTAAAATTTTGTAAAAATTTATTATGTTACTTCAATAACCTTTAAATTTAAAAAAAAAAAGGTGTTTTAAGCAAACTATCCTTGATTCGGTGATACAATTATTAACTGTGTTGCCTACTGTTTATGGTCAACTGAAAACGTCCGTTTGTACAACAATGACTCTCTAGGCCTAGGCGCCTAGTGTAGTATTTTATTTAGCCATTTTGCCAATTACCATTCAATATGCCATTCTGGAAGTGTTGCTGTTTGGTTTATTGACATCTTGACTTGCCATTTGGTCTTGCTGTTTTTATCCATTGATCTAAAAGTGTTTTGGTTTTTTGCTGTTTTGGTCATTGCCATTTTGACTTATTATTATTGACATTTTGTTTTTTGCCGTTATGACCTGTTACTCTGTTGGTGCCACTACCAAATCAAATGACCGATGCTGCACATAGGCCTATGCGTCACTATACAACATTCCCACTGTTAATTTTGGGAGCAGGTCAAAACAGCAAAAAACCAAAACGTCAATGACCAAAACGGCAATAAACCAAAACGGCAATGATAAGTACCAAAACGGCAATTGTCATCTTAAGGCCAACTCAGACAGCGTCGTACGACGCTGCCCGACGCGATTTGTTGTCGCGTCGGGTCTGTGTGAGTTAAACGCAGACGCGATGGTGTGCGTCGGGGGCAGTCGCGTCTTAGAATATTAAACATGTTTAATATTTCTCACGACGGCTTAAGACTGTCCCCGACGATAAATCGGGTCGGGCTGCGTCGGCCGATGCTGTCTGAGTTGGCCTTTATATTAGGCGCATGTATCCATCTCTTGATAGGCCTAGGCCTTAGAGCTGCTCGAGGCGTTGTTTCCACTTGTTAAGAAAAATCTAATTTTTGTATATTAAATGTTATAAAGATTTATAAATATGATACGGAATTGCAAATTTAACTGAATTAAGATATTCCCTAAGCATGAAAAAAATGTAAAATAAATCTACCTCAAACCTAATCGAACAACCGCATTGTGCGAGATGCGAAGTACAGCACAAAAAAACTAATCCTATTAGAGAGGGCGCACTTTATTGACTTTATAAAGTATATAAAATAGAGTATTCCAGCGGATACCGACGAATTTGCCTTGACGAAGAATTCGTCGAGAAAATGGATACTCTATGAGAAATAGTCTGTATTTCTCATTTGTTTTTTATGCTTTAGAGTAAAACTAAAATTTATGCCAATATTTTTCCATGAGTAATGCATGTGTATCTTTTCTTTAAAAAAAAAAAAAATCTGTTTTTAGTGAAATTTTGCTGGGAATGGAGCTTTATAAAAAATGATTTTTAGCCGATTTTATCAGTGGCGTAACTAGGTTGTGAGGGGCCAGCCCACAAATGTAAAAATCTACCACAAATGTAAAAATAACCACAAATGTCAAAACATTCTACCCGCAAATGTCAAAATAACCGCAAATGTCATAACATGTCAACCACAAATGTAAAAATAACCACAAATGTAAAAAAAATTGCCCACAAATGTAAAAATCTGTTTAACCACAAATGTATAGTAACATTTCACCTACAAATGTAAAAATTTCCATTTTTACCTCAAATGTCATAATATGTCAACCGCAAATGTAAAAATTTTCCTTAGCACTTAAATCCTTACAATATTCAAAGACCCTATTAACTGCTATAGAGCAGCTAAAGCACCAAGTTGCGCATTTAGACAGGGCCCATCCAAGGATAAACTGCCATTTTTTCCGGTCAAGGTTTTCTCGGCGGTTTTATCATCTTGACCCCATACTATTTGAAATAAACTTGAGGCCACCCAGATTTGTACCTCAATTCCAAGATGGCCTCCAAAATTCAAAATGGCCGCCAAAATTAAATTTATAAGAGATATACAGCATATTAATTTTTTATTCGGTGTTGTCAACTTTTTTTTAAGTGGAATTGTCACCTCAGACCTAAGCCTTTCAAGATCAATCAAGGGCCACCAAGAATTCAAATCCAAGATGGTCGCCAAAATCCAAAATGGCCACCGAAAATCACAATTATTAGAGAAATGTAGCATATTATTTAGTTATGTCAGTGGTTTTTTTTTTCAGTTGATTTGTCACCTGGTACATAAACCATTCAAGATCAATCGAGGGCCACCCAGAAATTAGCCTCAATCTAAAATGGCCACCAAAATTCAAAATGGCTGCAAAAAATACAATAATTCCAGATTTGCAGCTTATTTATTGGTTCCAAATGTCGATGTTTTTTCAGGGGATTTGTCATCTGGGACATAAACCTTTCACGGTCAATCGAGGGCCACCCAGAATTTGGTCTTAAATCCTCGATGGCCCCAAAATCTAAAATGGCCGCTGGAATTAACTTAAATCCGTAAATTCTGCCTATTATTTTTCCCTGTTAACGTTTTTAAGTAGATTTTTCCTGAAACATGTACATTTGAATTTCACTTTAAGGCAACCCAAAAGTTGACTTCATATCCAAGATGGCCGACAAATAAAAAATGGCGACAAAATAGTAAGATATATACTGCCTGTAATTTTGTTTATTCTCATCTCACCTCGCCTATTGTTTCTAATCATGCTTGCATGAAATTCTAACTTTATACTATCTGGCTTTTTCTACCCTCACACACTCCACTGAGGAAGGACTAGTGTTGTCCAAAAGCTCTGGCTCTATTTCTGGCTGTTTACTTCAATTCACTTTTTAGCTGTTGCTTATAGGACTATAGGACTTTATTCGTTGAAAAGCTACAGGGCTAGGGGGTCCGGGGGCATGCCCCCGCGAAATTTTTGTGTTCTAGACGCCCGAAAATAACATTTGAGGCGTTGTGGGCTATCATTTCTTTCTTTTTTTATTATTTTGTCTTCCTTTAACCCCCCCCCCTTAAATCCGCCCCTGTAGGGGGTTCAACTGTAGGAGCAATCAAGTGGAACAATGTCAACAACTGGCATATTCGACAATGATTGTCTAATACGGTGTGCTGCATGGCCGGCGGAAGCGGGGGGGGGGGCAGGGGGCAGTTCCCCCACCCCACTTTTTGGCGAAAAATATATAATGTCTGGAGATTTTTTTATGATCGGAAATGCCAAAAAAGGAGGGAAGAAGGAGGAGAAGGATGGGAAAGAGAATGTTAATATTGGCGGATCTAGGGGAGGGGGTAATTGGTCCTGACCCCTCCCTTGGGCAACAAAAAAAAGAGCAAAAAGAAAAGAATTCTAGACCTACCATTTCAGGACCCGTGAGCTGATTTTTTTTTTTTTTTTTTTTGCTATTAGAAAATTCGAATTTTGAAGAACATAAAATTCAATAAAACACACTTCAAATGTCGGAAAAGCTCAATTCCCGCCATCTAGGAATCAAAATTTTCCTGGGGGAGAACTCCCGGACCACTTTTTCTTTTTGGGATTTATCGATTCATGGAAAAAAGAATACGCATGCAACTACTCATTTGTTTATGTATGTATACACACATAAAATAAAAAATGAGAAAAATTTACCTGACCTACCATATTTCAAGAGGGGAAAACCTTGAATTTTGAAGAGCTTTAAAAGTCATCAAAAGACATTTTAGAAATCAGGAAAGCTCATCTCCCGCTATCTAGAAATCAGACCCAGACCCCCTTTATCTTTGGAGTTCATTGATTAATTGAATCATTTTCAAGGGGGGGGGACCTTGAATTTTGAAGAATTTAAAAGTCATTAAAAGACACCACAGAAGTCTGGAAAGCTCATTTACCGCCACCTAGGAATCAAAATTTTCCCGGGGAAGAACACCACAGGACCGACCCCCCCACCCCCCGCTTTCTTTTTGGGATTTATCGATTCATGGAAAAACTACGTATGCAACTTACTCAATCCTTTTTTTATGTATGTATACACACATAAGACCTATTTACTGTAATAACAATGGGAAAAAATTATCTGACCGTTTTCAAGAGTGGAAAACCTTGAATTTAACCTTGAACTTAATTACTTTTTAAGTTCTTCAAAATTCAAGGTGTTCCCCTCTTGAAAATCATTATAATGAACACAGAGAAAGGGAGGTTCGAGTTCTTCCCGGGAAAATGTTGATTTCTAAATGGTGGACAATGAGATTTCCCGACTTCTGAAGTATTTTTTAATGACTTTAATTTAAAAGACACCTCAGAAGTCGGGAAAGCTCATTTCCCGCCTTCTAGGAATCAACATTTTCCTGGAGAAGAACCCCTGGATCCTCCTTTCTTCTTGGGATTCATCTCATGGAAAAAATCGTATGCAACTACTCAATTTTTTTCAAATGTATTTATACACATATAACAGGCCTATTTACTGTAATGAGAAAGTTTACCTTGCCGTTTTTATGAGGGGAAAACCTTGAATTTTGAAGAACAAAGTCATTAAACACCTAGCTCAAAAAGTCGAGAAAGGTCATTTCCCGCCATCTAGAAATCAAAATTTTCCCGGGGGAGGAATGTTGACCCCACCACCTAGATATGATTCCAGATCTGCATGATTCATATTCCCATTCATCTTATAAGCAGTGGCGTAACAGGCGGGGGGGGGGCAGGGGACAGACTGTCCCCCTGACGGTTTTTACCGGGCTGACCAAGCCGTCGTACCGGGCTGGGTAAGAAGAGAAAAGAAAGAGGGAAAAGAGATGGAAAGAGAAAGAAGGGGAAAGAAAAAGAAAGTAAAAAGGACAAGAAAAAGAGAAGAGAAAAATAAGGACAAGAATAAAAAGGAATATATAATGAACAGATATCACAATACCCCGGCCTGCAACCCCTTCTCCACTTCAAAAACTGTCCATATCGCATTTGAGCATCTAAGCCGCCAGCTGGTATTCTCCGCAGTGTCGTACGTAACCACCGGGGGTCAAGGGGAAAATATACATCTGTGGAAAATCTTTCCCCATTGAATGCCCTTTTCACCCGGGAAAGTGCCTGAAAACCTCAAATTTTAAATCGCATATTTTGTTGAGGTCGGCCAATTTCCTCTAAAAATTGCACATTTTAGGGAGTTTTGATCAATTCCGACGAAATTAGAATTTTAAAAAACAATTTTTTTCGCGCGCTACGCGCGCATTTTTTTTTTAGTGCTAAAGCTTGTGCTTACTCTCCTTTGCCTTCTAAGTTATAACACATAGTCCCAAACTCAAGAAAGAAAATTTAAGATAGATCGTTTTACCTAAAAGAAGGGCTTCGATGTGTAATGATGTTGAATGAAGGAATATGTATCTAATAAAGCCATTAGGAAAATGCTTATATTCAGTTTAAAAAAACGAGTGTGGCCATATGTAACATAAGAGCATTTCTTGTTGAGATATAGGCCAATTTCCTCTAAAATTGCACATTTAGGGAGTTTTGATCAATTCCGACGAAATTAGAATTAAAAAACACCAAAATATTTTCTTGCGCATTTGTTAGGGTTAAAGCTTGTGCTTGCCCTCCTTTGCCTTCTAAGTTATTTAAAAACATAGTAGTCCCAAACTTGAGAAAGAAAATTTAAGATAGATCGTTTTACCTAAAAGAAGGGCCTGTGTAACGATGGTGAAAGAATAGGCCTATGGTTGTAATAAATAAAACCACGATGAAAATGCTTATATTTAGTTTCAAACACACGTATGTGGCCTATATTAACTATAAAATAAGCCCTATGTCGTATTGTTTTCTATATGGGGGGGGGGGGGGGGATATCACACCAAGTCATAAATTACTAACCGGGAAAATTATTACCATTGCCGCCCCCTCCCCCTCACCCAAAAACCCCTGTTACGCGCCTGCTTATAAGTGGGCCCCCCCACTTTGAAAAACGTTCCGCCGGCCCTGTGCTGCCCTGGACGTTTATCACTTTTATTATTCATTTAAAGAGTCGTAGGACGCCATTACTACAATTATAGCCAGGGTTAATTATAGCACTGTTTTTTGTACCATAGTATTTCTGAATGTGTTGAGATTCGGTTTAGTTGAAACAAGTCACTAATTGCGCTAAATGTAACATTATTACTGAATCAATGAACGGGAAAGGACGTTTATTTGAACAAGCTTTTCATAGGGGTGGAACCCAATGTGGGAGGGGACGGGAGAAAGCTCAAGCCCGTTTTTCCCTCTACATTTTAAAATTACAGTACACACAATGTCATGTATTAAAATAAGACAAACTAGAAAATAAATACATCCAACCCGTTAAAAAAAAAGTCGATAGAGCTCCTGCTGCAGACCGGCAGCGGGTCGTACGTCAGCCACACGGTAGGCTACAAAGCAGCTAGACAATCTTTAACAGGCTTAACTACAGTGATTTGGTTCACTTTAGTTGACCCTGGTCTCCGCCAATTTCAGGTTTTGTTTTGTCATTTTCTTTTTTGTACGGAATATTGTTAAAAGACCAACTAAATAAGAAAATGCAAATGAAATGAAATTGTTAATCTTTTTTATATCAGTCAAATTATGTTGTTAGCATTTTTATGCTGTTAATGAAAATTCTGTTCTCATTCATAACGATCAGAACAATGATGATGATCAATCTTAATTATCTTCTTAAATCTTCAGTATCATCATGATGCATCATAATCCTTCATTAACTTTTTTTTTATTTTTTAAATTTTTTTATAAATAGATTAAAGTGTTAACAGTATACAGATTTGGCGTTTTTATTTTTTTGTTTAAAAAAGAGGACAAATTAGATTTTCAGCAACTAGTTTGTAATTCTCCTGTTTTACACTATGCACACGTATGCCAATCGTAAAAGTGTGTCTAGTCTAGTTCAACAACGCACCTGTTTTTCCCTTATTGAAATCAAAACAAGCACACAAATTGATCAATAATTAGAATTTGTACTACCAATGTATTTTTTGAAGATGGAGGAAATACCGTAAATGATTCAGAAATATTTGAAAAATATTAATATTTCTATTACTAATAATTATTATCATTTTATATTATGCATGAGTGGCGTATGTCTCATAATATTAACATGACATTAGAACTTGTAGGCTACTACTAATGTATCTGGAGTGGCGTATTATATCTCGTTTTTAACACTGACCATTAATTATCAACTAACCATAGGCCTATACACTTAATATAATCAAAAGCTTATCAATATATAGACTTATACAAATTTTATATCACTATGTTTGCATAAAAATGGAAATACAAAACTCAATAGGAAACGGATGCAAGTCAACTGTACCCTTCGCTAATTCGAACATGCCTACCATGTCTTGCCTGTCTGCCAACTCGGCCCTTAAACAATTTGGCTCATAATGAACTCGGCCACTAACCCACTCCTACAAGCAATGAATTTCATAATTACCAACCTGAGAGATTTGAAATGCGTAGTGACTATACCAGTTGGCAGGGGGGGAGGGGCCAAGTGGCAGGGGAACCCCCCTCCCAGCCGTTCTGAGAACTTTTAAGCTGTTTTTAGGGAGTGTTTGTTGATAATATAGGTACATAAACAAAAACATTATTAATAAAGCCACTTTGAGCTACAATAATGTAGGCCTATGTTTAATTTGAGCACCCGAACTAGGTAGACCTACACAAACATTTCATTACTGATCAATTTTTAGTAACAGTGAAATAAGTAGGACCGTCAAGGAAATACTGTACTCTCTCATGACTCAAGTTACCGCATCATCGTTTTTATAGTTTTAATACAACCAATTTCTTCTAATTTTAAATACATTTTCCCCTGAATTTGTGGTAAATCGTTATCACGCACAGACTTGTGTTAAATGCGTGACAAATTTAGTATCACGCATGTGTTTCTGCAAAATGCGTGTTTCATCCAAAATCACTTTGAAATGCGGGATCGTCCTGCACGATGCTTGTCGGTTTGTAACTATGAAATTTCCAACATATTTTAACGGAATGCATGAGAAATAATATACTTTTAAAACATGTTTGTAACTAGGCCTATATGAGCTCTGTAAGTGAGCTTCTGTTTTTGGATTTTGTATTTTTGTTTGATTATCCACACTGGTGTTGTTCCATATTATATTCATATTACACAAATCATTTACATAGAAACAGTTTGTGTTAAAATGTAGCACTCGGAATATGCAGATGATAAAAGGTGTCTTTTTAATCTTTTCTTGAAAGTCTGCATATTGGTGATAATGTAATGTTCTCAAGGGCAAAAAATCAATATTCTATGTCACAAATACGTGTGATTTGTCAATATATGATTCAATAATACGTCATTACGCCCATATTGGCATATGTTGACAGTGTGGCTAGAGCTTAACAGTAACGCCAAAGGCAGCAGACATGAACTCCGTTTATTTACTCAATATTTAAAGTGTATTATCCAACACTAATACAAGTTCATGTGACAAATACGTGTGATTTTGATGTCATATGATATCATTAGTTCCATATACGGGAAAATCATTGTCATATAGGGTACCGGTAGTAGCCGATAGTGTGGATAGAGTAGCAGCAAAGATAATAAATAGCAGAAGATAGAGCTTCTTCCCAATATAGTGGAACATCCGTTCAAAAGGCATTGTGAGTACACGGAGAGCAATTTTACTGCAACCGCGCGGCGACGCTATATTAAAATAATAAAGGCGCTGCTCTTGTTCGCTTGTTTCATTTAGTTTCTCCACTTAGTAAAATGTTCAAATTTTACTGCAACCGCAGGAGGGCAAATTTTCCATCGATTTTAATGCAAATACGCGGAGCAGCTCATTCTTCTGCTATTCACGTTCTTTGGTAGCAGGAACGCATAAGAAAGCACAGGTCATTTAATATATTTTATTCTACACTAATATAATTTTATGTGAAAAATACATGTGATTTGTCAATGTGACATGTCATTACGCCCATATATAGGGACATATCATTGTGTTGATAGTGTGGATAAAGATTAAAGGGAACGCACACGAAAGGAGACATTAACACAGTTCACCTGGTCATTTATTTGTCATTCTACACTAATACAATTTTATAGCGAAGTCAATGCTATATTGCATACAATGTGATAACATCTCCTCATATAATAGAGTGTATCTTACTAGACGTCTATAAATCAAATCAACTAAAAACTTCTCAAACAGTAAATTCTACAAAAAGAAATACCGAAAGAAAACTAAAACTAAAATATAGCATTCGATAACTAAAACACACATCACATACAATAATGTTGTATAAAAGCTTATTGTATTTGCAAACTTTTCTATATAATGTTATAAATCAACGTGTTTTTCTTTGTGAGTAAAAAATAAAAGAACAAAAATATTGTGCACAAATTAGACATAAAAATATAAAAATCGTGTATATATACACTTAATATATATATATATATATCATGAACAGTGGATTAAAATGTAAAAACAATGTAAAATCATTGAAGGTTCTATTTTATTTTATTACATCTTAATAAATTTGTTTTCCTTTAAAGTCAGCCTTCAATGTTGAATAAATACCGCTTGATTTTTCACTCTCATAATGAAAGAAAATATGCATTGAATGACCTAAAGAGTGAATATACCAATCCACAAGAATAGTGTTGAATATTTCGTCATATCAACGACACATCAGCATTTGAGACAGGAATTAGGCAGGTCAGGTATATTCACTCTTTAGGTCATTCAATACATATTCTCTTTCAACTTTCAATCATTGATTATACATCGTCATTTTATTGTTTTTACATTTATATATATATATATATATTGTATATATATACATATATAATATATATATAGGCCTCTATTTATACATATTTATTATATACTGACTGATTTATGATTTCTCGCCTATTTCTTCCATAATTATTTTGATGGCTAATTCTTCTTAATGGTCTTATTTATTATCTTAGTTCTATTAGATTATTAACCACTGTTCTTCTGAACGGCGTTCCGCTCTATTCATTGTGATTTTGTTTATGTACAATAACTACATCCATCGTTATCTCTAAATTGTTAACAATATATATCTTTAGATGCTCGTATGCTGATGAAGGTAGCAGGTGCTATAGAAAATTTCGTTTGAAAATGGCTACCGGTACCAATTACACTGTATTTCTGACTGGGTCCTATGTTACATTTGTGGACTGAAGTAACAAACTCAACGTATCAGTAGAATTGACCTTTCCGAAGGTCAAGTCAAACACAACAACTGACCAATCAGAACAGGGACGGCCAGGAATAAGCTTGTGTAACAAGCGTATTTTCGACTGTCATTCTTCTTCGTTAAACCACGCCTACCTGCGCTGTTGTAAAATCCCACTTAAAGAAGACGAACAGACTAATAAAATACTCGACAAGACAAAATGGCTGATGAATGGAGATGACATAACGTAGGCCTACATCAATGTTAATAAGCATGCCATGAAACTGGGGACTAACCGGTGGCGCCCATGGCACACATGTAGTGGTCAACCATATCTTATACGACGACTGGAGTAGCAATTATTCAGTGTCATCCATCGTCATTTTACAATTTTTGAACTAGTATTATTATTTTAAAACATTTCCACTAATTATTACGTTCCTAATAACTACTTTAAATTCAATTCATGATTTTAGTTTAAAAAACATTTTTAAGCAAATAAACATTTTCTACATATAATATTCAGTACATAACACATAAGGTTTTTTTTATATTGGCTACGATCACCCACATTTAACACATCGTAAATAAGATAGTGTGTCGATTCAAAACATTTCTTATACCAAAGTGAAGACAGTCAGATCACTATAATGTATTAATAACACATAAAAACAAATAAGCAGTTCTTGAAGCTGAGGACATGACCCGTGGCGTCCGCAGCACACTAGTGGTCAACCATTATATGACGACTGGAGTAGCAATTATTCAAAGTCATCCACTGCTATTGTATTTTAAAATTGTTAATACTAGTATTACTATTTTTAATATTTACCACTAATGTTACGTTCCTACTAACTCATTAAAATTCTGTTCATGATTTTACATAGATTAAACATACATTTTTAAGCAAGTGAAGATTTTCTACATTGATGTGTGTGCCGATTTAAAACATTTCTTATACCAAAGTGAAAACAACTGTACTGAAGAAGCAATAAAACAATAAAATGAAAGAATAAAATCTAAAATGAATAAACCTACAACAGATTATAAATATTACTAAATAGCAGTTCTCTAGTATTTGATAATACCAACATCAGCTGTCGTCAGGCCATTTACATAAACTTGACGATACAATTGATTGACAATTATAAAACAGTACAACAATAATTTGTGTTAAAATTGCTTTTCTTCCTTTGTTATACAGAATGCAAAAGGATATTAAAATTTTGTAAACTACAAGTATTTAAACATACAAGATATAATAGGCATATACTGTATATCAAGACAATCAGATATAACATAGTAAAAGAGATTATTATGTATCTCTATTTCTGGAAACGCTTACTGAGAAACGTCCTATTAATTATAATTAGTTTACACGATTTATAAATATTGATATAACATTTACGATTTCCCGAGCTGCTGACTTCGACTCTTCCGCTTCATTAGTAGTGTAGACGTCATTGGGTATTTTGTCTCCAGAAACCATGTCTGGATAGCGCATGCGCATTTGGTTTCCAGCAGCATTTACCAATCGGTTAGCTGCTGATGTCAGGTCAACTTTGTTTCTAACTTGACATGCCAATGATGTAATGCAATGTGATCTAATTTTTCCACCGTCTATTGCATATTGCGCGGCTTTGAATGCCTTTTCTGCCGCTTGAGAGCATTTGAAACAAATCCATTCACAGAATCTGCTTTCTTCAATCTCAGCAGCCGAAAGGTCAATTTCTGCTTGTCTCAACCATCTTCTAGCTTCTGGAAGGTCAGAATGCGTTGCTCTTTGGTGCGTGGTGAAGTACCAACCATATCTATAATAGCTAGTGGCAGTGTGTCCACTCTGGCAGTTGCGGTGAAAAAAAGTGTGATCCCTCTGTGCTCTCCTATTGATATCGTTAAAGAAATTTTCATCAAATGTCCTTCTACTTCCTGTCCTACTACTTCCTCGATTTCCTTGGGATTGTGCGTTTAAGTGTACTTCCACGCTTGCTTGTAATTCCTTTATTACGTTTTGAATGTATTGGAACATTTCAGTGAAGAACTCCCTTCTGCTTTCATCGTTTTTATCTGGGTGCCACTTTAAAAGAATTCTTCTGATAGCTTTACGCCTTTCGCGATCATGCAGACGCCATATTTCTTCCAATTCCTTCTTAATTGTGTTTTTAACTTCATCTTTTATATTTCCAAATGAAGTAGATTGCGACTTTTGTCCCTCATAAAGAACAACTTCCAGACCAATAGCTCTTTCTGGTTTACGGAATTTAAAAATATCGAGAACTGAAACTTCGATTGGGCCTTCTTCATCTCCAATATCAATGGCATACCTACAAAAGAGTCTATCAACATCATCGCTAGATATTTTGCATGTGATTTTAGCGTAAATGTAATTTGATTTACTATCATTGTCATCAGTGTCCGACAATTGATAAGCAACAATTTCCCCTGTGTAAAATGTGTCGAATGGGTTTTCAGAGAGAAGGTAAAGAGAATCCACTGGCACTCTTTCTCCAAGAGGTGGTTCATATGGACGGCCTTTATAGGATGTTATATCCAACTGACTCAAAGTATCTTCGATGGTAAACGGAGATGGTTCTGTAACAATAGCTTGTAGAGGTAAAGTGTCCGAAATCTCATTTCCAAGCATGCCGTTAATAATTTTCACTAGCATATTTTGGAATTTCTTACTCCCAGGATGCTTGTCATGAAGTAGATGAATGTCAAAATTGTAAACTTCATTTTCTTTTTCGGTTTGTACCAAACAACAATCTGTGGTCTCATCACTGCCGTTTAGAAGGTTACCGCGATAACATAACTGAGTTTTTAAGTTTAAGTTACAATGCAATTTGAGTGACTGGCCAAACAATGCATCAATTTTCTTCTCTGTTGCTTCCTTGTCGAAGTCCGAGTGCTTTTTCTCATGATTCAGCAATCGCATTAGTCCTTGTCTGAACTCATGCGATGTCAGAACAGCTTGATACGTATTTAATAAATCACAGAGGCCATTTTCAGATTCAGGGCAATCCTTGCATTCTGCGACTGAAATTTGTTCTCTGAATTCTTTGCTCATTTTTTGGAGTCGCAAGCGTTGTGGTAACACAACGAGATACTTGAAGTAATTTTCCTCCAATTTAAATTCTTGAAAACCAATGAACAATCTTACAGCACTATTTTTTATCCGACGTTCATAACGGTATACATCAGCGAACACCAAATCACATGTTGATATTAGCATATGTTCCTTATCAGGAAAATAGAGATGGCCGACAGAATTAAAATCTAGTTCAATGTCTTCCAGTTTGGAGCGCTTAAGCATCTCAAATATATTGCGTACACATGATACAATAACCTTTTTGTAGTTCGGGTTGCGTGCACCAGTCTTGTCCTCTTTAAAAACAGCTTCTAGGACAAAAGAATACTGCTTGAGGCTAACCTCGTCAGTCATCCCAGCTGCTTTGAAAATAGTTCCATAAATCGCAAATTCTTTCGGGAGCTCATATATATACGGAATAATCACATCTTTGATATCTTTCGGTACGTGTTCAGAGACAATTGACGCTTGAACCAGTACACCTCTATTTGATTCATCATCAACAAGAACAAAGGCTAAATTTGCTGGAATCAATTCAGCAATAGATTGACATACTTGGCATGGTTTATGTCGGTTACAATAACATTGCCCTTCTACAAACTTATATATGTCTGTATAAACCTGCTTGATTATAATTTGATCATCCTCACTTAAAGGTCTCTTGGAACTTGTGGATATGTTCTTCAGATGCATCAATACATCCTTAGGACTCAGTTCCTCTATCACTCCCAATTTTATAGCTATGTTTTTAATTACAAACGCATATGCTGGTGACACTGGCTTTGTTGTCCACACAAGATGTGCATGGGTGGCCATAACAGACCCGTGAAACATTATTCCGTTCTTAGAACTTTCGAAAGTAGATGTGCCAGGAAGTAGCTTTTTTACTTTAAGATCATCAGGTAGCATAAAAGGTATAGTGGATATGTTATCGAAAAACGACGAATTGTCTAACCCACTATGGCTTAATGCGTCAACCAATGCCTCCGCCTGTTTTCTGCTCTTCACCGTATTAATTGGAATCAGTTTCTCAATTTCTGTCGCAAATCTTATAAACAAATCTTCGCTTACTTCTGTTATCAGCCCAAGATTCAAAAGAAATTCTTTCCACTCAGGCTGGTCATACGGACTCGGGGGAAATGAATGCATTGTCAACATAACCTTGAACAGTTCAACGCTTGGATTATACAACGTGTTTACTCTTTTAAAACCGTTGTCTGTCTTTATAATTGGAGTTGATGTCAAATCCATTTCGCATAATTGGTCCTTACGTAACCGCTTCTTCCGTATCCATTCCAGGTGTGCCTCTCTACCGTCGTCGGTAAAATCACTAAAACAAGGAAGTATGAATCTCTTATAAACTTGAAAACTTGATTGTTTATCAAATCCTAAATTGCTGTACAGCTTTTCTAGCTGGGATTGTCTCTTTATGAACACTGTTTGTGTTTTACCAAGCCATTTTGACTGATCATCTTTAGGAATGTCGTCGTGAATCACTAGCACCTCTAAAGTAGACCGACCTGTTAAACTTACGATTTCACCAGAGATAGTTTCAAACAATTTCAATTTTTTAAGCTCATCGAATGTGTTTTTTTCCATATAAATGATATTTCTTTCAAAATAGTTCAGTAAATACGTAAAATCGAGTGGTCGTAGCACATTAAAGCACTGCTCGTCGTCTTCCTGTAGATGGTGGAGCAACGACACGATACGTTCTGGATATTCCGGAGAAGGAAATAATGCATAGATACGATAAATCTCCTGTGGTAAGAGTTCAAAACAAATCTTCGGACTGTTGAGGGTAGAACCTAATAGTTTACATAATGATCTGTCCTGAATAAAATTGTCTACAATAGTTACTGTGGCTGCCATGGACAATGGAACCAAGAAGTCCTTATTTCTGAAATGCACTGGTAAAATAGCCCAGTCACAAAATGCTGTAACTAAATCTTGTGGGTCACTTGGAGTTTGTGATACGACTGCACGTGATCTGCTTGGTGGTATAACAATGGAGGAAGTATGCTTCCACGATGAAAAAATGCATTTCCACAATTCTTTTATCCAATCTGGCTTTACAATTTCCGAATTCCAAGGAATGTATGATCTTATTCTGTATTCCAACGGATTCACATGCTTTGCCAAACGCTGTTCAATATCTGTCAGAGATACAAACTTAAATTTGGAAGCATCGAAGTATTTCATAAAATCATTGTGTAAAAATTCATGTTTACATTCAGGAAAAACATGCGCAAATGTGGAGTAAAATATGTTTTCCCCCTCAAATTTGCAAGGATGCTGATCATATTGTCTAGATTTGTTTTGACAATCACATACGTGTAAATAGTTATCTTCAGTTATTATTAAAGGAAGGCCATGGGGACGTAAACCATGAGGCTCAGAGCGAATATATTCCATCAGAATATTAAGATCATTTTCACTCCTCATTGTAGTTTCAGCAATAGGCTGTGGAAGCTTTATTAGTGTACATTTTCCATGATTTGTCGATAAAAATTCACATACATAATTAGGAGAGACAGATTCTACACGACATCCAGCATCTTTAAAGAACTGATGTATGTTAAAAGGTGCACACAGCACATTAATTCCAAGGCGAATCAAAAGAGATTTTAATGCCAAAGCTTCTTTTTGTTTGATAGAGACATTGTAAAAGTAGCCTTTATCAAACTTGTTTCCAACTGGAGAATACCATCGTATTTCGTATGATGTGATGGATCCTGTATCACTGTTATTTTGTTTCAAAAGAGGTAGTACGTTTTTGTTTTCTTCGACAATTCGTTTGTAGAATGATACAGCAAGCCTCTTCCACTGTGATGATGATGTTTTTGATGGGTCAGGAAATAGTAAATGATAATCATTCAAGCAGCGCTTACATTCTTTTTCTGACATTACATCACTGAGAGTTTCCAAGAGGCCAGTCCGTTTTGCGAACTCCTTGAGAAGGTTTATGTAGGCACGGCAGACGACAATCGTTATCAATGTATTGTTCCAGTCAACACGTGGGTCATTCTTCAAATCGTCATCATTCCAAATATTCCTTCGCGACTCATGTCCGAGACAAAAGTGACCATTAACAATTACCGGGAGTCCACTTTTAATAGGAAGTGGTAGAAAGCAATACACATTGTCCGTACGGCTAAAATTGTGGCGTCCTCCTTGCCGTGGTAACAATGTGCCGACTCCGCCAATCTGGAGAAGCGGACGCACAAAGTGGCAGTTGGGATCAGCATCTCCAAATCCAAAGCTTTGAGAAATCAACCAATGTTGACTGCATTCTTCGTGATTAGTATTATGACACGTTATTTGTATCTCATAGCAACAGTCCAATTGTTTGGTTTCATCAAATTGCGGCGTTTTTAAACTTGTTTTCATAAACAAAGCTCTTTCTTTCTTATCATCATTGTTAGAAATGGTTGACTCTACAGAATACCTTTCCACAAGTTCTCCGTCTCTATTAATTTCATGAACACTAATTTGCCTAATGTTTTTCAAGAACAGTAGAATTACCGGCATTTCTTTTTTAAACTCTTCAAACAGGTCGTTGATCTCTTTTTCTGTTATATTTTCACGGCTGATTTGAGAAAGACTGGCCATTTCTTTGGAACGTAATGGTAACCTAAATATAGTTCCTCCTCTTTGTGGGAAATTCGTCACAAATTCATCTAGATAACAGTTGAATGCGTCGGGAAATTTTTGACGAACATTCTCAAATTTCTTCGTTATCAAACCCGGCTTGATTGCCGTTGCTCCAGGTGTATACTGAAGGTTCGGATCAAACACACACAATGTATCTCCATTAGAAACAAATGATGGACAGTCGGTTATATTGTAGACAACATTAAAACCGACACCGTACTGCCCAGTTTTTTCTGCCTGGTTTTCTTTACTTCCACTCCCAAGTTTTTGAATACCAAGTATGTCCTCGTCACTAAAGGTTGCATCGTTGTAGATGCAAAGTGCAGGCCCCTGTAAGTGCTTCCAGTTAGAGGAGAGCAGTTTATCATGAGAATGACTTCTGTTATCTAGAATTAGACTCATTCTACTAGCCCCCGCATCATCGGCATTTTGTAACATTTCACGAAGGATAGAAACACCAAATGGATAACCTTCAAGGATTCGTTTAATTCGAGATGTTAATTCTTCGTGTTGACCAAACTCGGAGAACAAGTCACAAGATAAATCCATCATGGTACGTGTCCGTATGTCCTTTATTCCAAATCGTTCAGCCATATCATGTGAAACCTTTCCACTACATATCTTGAAATTGTCTAATGGTGATAAAAAGTTTGTATCGTTATAGCATAGTTCATGAAGAGGGCGTAACATGTTATCAGTATCAGGAATTAGAAGACCTTCCAAAACTGATGTTTCATGTATTTTCTTCTCCAAATGGGTGAGTATCTCAATAACAACGTCTATGTCGTTACCATCTAATACAGACTCGGTATTTTGGTATTTAATGTTCAATTTTTGGATAGCATTGATGTAGTCATATACATCAAATCTCTCCAATACACCTATTTTACAGAAGAATTCCCAATACTCTTGTAGTTCTTTCGGAAATTTGTACAGCAATCCGTGAAAGTTACGAAATATTTCTTCGCGTGCGCAAATGTTTCCTTCTACAAAGTGATCATCGACGAGTACAACTGGCTTGCTCCTTAATCTCCTCACATAATTTGCGTTGCTGTCAATTTGTGAACTAACAATCTGTTCCAGAATTGAAAAATATATCCGCTTGACATCTTTTATATTTAAATTGTTTATATCGCATTCAAGAACAATATCAAGTTGCCTAAATATATCGGCAATAAAAGGTTGTTCTAAAATTCCAAACAATTTAGTGGAAGATTTATCTTTCTGGAAGCCCACTATGGTCTCATCGATTATTGGATACAGACTTCCAACTAGATCTGCATTCACTTGAGTGTATAATTCACTTGGTGAATAAAATTGTACTCGGTCTGAGAACCATGATATAGGATAGTTGCTAGGTTTCATCATTGAAGGAAAGAAAGGAATATATTTAATGCCTTCACAAAATTTTACTAATCCATCCTTATCCGTCTTGTGTTTGTGGTATGTGTAGTTAACGATAGCTCTGGTGCGGTTTATTGCATTCTCGGTACTGGTTTTCTGTAGTGTTTGAACGGTTCTTGCACGTTCTACAACATCTGACCACTGCACCTCCATTCGTAGACCAAGTCGGGTCAATTTTTGGATGATTTCACTATCATTGTCACTATCATCGTACTCACCGAATGGAAAAATATTCTCGTCAGATCTGTACATTTTGGATACTTTTTGTTTAGGACATATCAAATCAGAAATTATTTTTCTTAATTTTCCGTCAGGTGTTGAGGGAATGCAAGGGGTAGATTGTACTAGTTCATGATATTCACCTACCCTCAAAATATACAATATGATTCTATCAGTTATTTGATCATCAAATTTTCCAATATTAGGGAAAAAATGTTCACTGAAAAACTGATCCTTGGAAACCGTTTGTTTCTCTAATGCACTTCTATGATCGGAGGAGAGAATTCCATAAAGCCATTTGGGGATGTCGATAACAGCAGTTTGCTCCGAGTCCAAAAGCTGAACTAATATTTCCATCGCATGATTGCCGATGTTTGGTATTTCTTTAAGGTCTGGATCCATTATTGCCAAATGTTTGAAGTCGTACCAACGATCATTTTTTCGGAATATCAATGGAAGGCTGTGTCCATCTCCATAGACAACCATCCGATAAAATTCCTTAACGATGAGTTCATAATCGGGATGAACATTTTCCTTTGGCCAGAATAGAAACGCATCTCCCTTGAGTATTGCATCTTCTGACACAATATTACCACATTCGCCTTTTGACAAAAGGTCAATATAAGCTTTAGTTATTGTATTCTTCATTATGGCATTGTTCCATTGTATATCTACATTTTCCTCATCTCCCGCACCAATTTTCTTTAAGTTCCGTCGATCTGAACTAATAGAAAAACTAGCATTTATGTAAACCGGCAAGTTGCTCAATGGTATGGATAAGGGCAGAAAACAATATACAAGTCCATTTGAAGTATTGCTACGAAATGGACAAGCAACACCTCCATGAGGATTCAGACCATGTGTCAAACCAAAATCAGAGTTGGCTATCGTAACAGCATCAGACTCTTCAACATCATGACCTTCTAATGGATACAAGCCATCTGAATTTTGCATAACCCACTGTTTAGTAACACTTCGCTGATCACCGAAGTATTCCTTTCCCTCTTCCGATGTAATCATTGATGCTGTAACAATGTTTCTTTCCTGTGTAGTACTGATTCTGAACAGTTCAGTAGCCGCTGTGGGATCAATTGCGTTTTCAGGTAACCTGTGGAGAGACACTTCCTTCACATGATTAGTGAATAGAAGAATATCTTCTGCTTCTTTTTGAAAATGCTTAAGGATTTTGTGTATCTTCGTCTTATTACATGGATCGTTTTTTATTTCATTATCCCTGGCTTGTAATTCTGTTCTTAATGGGAACCTGAATAGGGTTCCATTGTAAGGTTCCCATTCAGATGTTGGTTGCAAATTGCAGTCAAATACTCTATTGTACGGTTCAAATTGACCCTTAAATCGGGATAACTGTTTAGTGCTCTTTGCAAAATTTAACATTATCCCAAGCTTTGTCTTGTCTCGAATTTGTTTTCCAAGATGTATGGCATGTGGATCAAAAAATACAATTTTATCACCACTGATAAAACTTGGTACATCAGTCAAATGGTAAACCGAGTTAAACCCTAAACCAAAACGGCCAACTTTTTCACGGATCTTCAACTTACTCTGACTTCCCAATCTAGTAATGTTTTGAAAATCTTCTTCAGAAAACGTTGAGTTATTTTGCACCCATAGAGCTGGACCTTGGCATCGTGCCATCCCAGGATCGAGAAGTTTGCCTTCACAATTGGGATTCTGTCGGAAATCAATAAGAAATCGCACTTCTGTTGCCTTTGCGTCGTCTGCATTTTGAATAAGTTCTTTTGGAATGTCATTTGCTTCATAACCTTGTAAGATATTTCGCAAACGAACAGTAAGTGGTTCATTTTGACCAGTTTGTTCCATTCCTTCGAATTCTTCCGCGTCGGCCAGACGTTTACTAAGCGGGATCACGCCTAGTCGGATACACACTTTAGAAGGAATATCTTCGTGAGTAAGATAAACTGGAGTGGATTCGTCATCATCAGGTAGGTCTTCCTTTTCGTAATCATCCATATCGCAATAGCACATTTCAGAAACTGGATGCAATCGAAGACTATCGGTGTTATCCTCTGGCAGCAGTATTCTATCAGTATTTATTTCGGTCTCTTCATATTCAGAAACTATATGACAGATAATTTTTATAACAAATTTTATATCTTCATTTGTTTCTTCTTCTTGTACAGTTGTCTTTGTATGTTTATCTTCAATTTCCTGAATGATATCCAACATTGCATTTGTGTCTGTGTCTATTTTCAGATAAGATCCACAAAACACAAATAGCCGTTCAAATTTGACAAATACATGTGGTATTTGGTAGACATATGGTGCCATATCGAACTTCATTGACTGTATCGATACCTTCCGAGCCTCCACAAATTTTTTGCCTTGCCATATCCATTTCATTCTTGACAATTCTTCTTTGATATGTTCACTGATTTGATCATCATTCAAATATTTTTCAAAATACGCATATATTTCGTGAAGAATCGTGGTTTCGTTATTAAAATCAAGATCTCCATCTTTCGATAAACCAATGCAAGTCGCCAGTTGTTTAATAACTAAACTCTCTTGAGGTTGTTTATCCCATCCAAATATTTTTAGAATGCCATCGTTCAGCAATGTGCCGTTCGAGTCTATCAAAGCCGCTGATGATCCAGTGATGTGTATGTGTTCTGAAGTCAAGACTTCAGTCGGTTTTGCCAATACATTTTCAGAGCTCCATGTAAGTGGGTACCATGTTGGTTTGTACAGAACAGGAACCCATTTGATATTTTCAAGATTAGGAGTTATAAGGTCGTCCCTTTTGTTAAGTAGCTTTAACAGACTCAGTGCTTTATCTCTTTGACCATGTGTTTCAATACTTCTTGCCCGTGATATTACATCTTCGACAGTAATGTCTCGTCTATTTTTGAGGCCTAGGTCTTTCAGTATATGGATATGGTCATTGTCGATGTACTCTATTGGAAAT
This sequence comes from Anneissia japonica, assembly GCF_011630105.1. Taxonomy (NCBI): domain Eukaryota; kingdom Metazoa; phylum Echinodermata; class Crinoidea; order Comatulida; family Comatulidae; genus Anneissia; species Anneissia japonica. The sequence continues at coordinate 696,462 of NW_022688869.1, read as the reverse complement.
ACTCCTTCTCCTTCATTCCAAAGAGTTGACACAACTTCATCAGTCGGATCAAAGAGATCACAAGCTCGCTTAATTTTACCGTCACTTGCTTTCAAAAACGAAGTTGCTTTAAGTTTAGAAAGTAAACAACTGCTTTGGTTATTGCTCCACCTTTCTATAATCCACTTTATGAGTTCTTCCATATCATTTTCTAACACATTATCCAGCATCTGGCAAATTGCTTCAGTTCACTGATTTGATCATCATTCAAATATTTTTCAAAATACGCATATATTTCGTGAAGAATCGTGGTTTCGTTATTAAAATCAAGATCTCCATCTTTCGATAAACCAATGCAAGTCGCCAGTTGTTTAATAACTAAACTCTCTTGAGGTTGTTTATCCCATCCAAATATTTTTAGAATGCCATCGTTCAGCAATGTGCCGTTCGAGTCTATCAAAGCCGCTGATGATCCAGTGATGTGTATGTGTTCTGAAGTCAAGACTTCAGTCGGTTTTGCCAATACATTTTCAGAGCTCCATGTAAGTGGGTACCATGTTGGTTTGTACAGAACAGGAACCCATTTGATATTTTCAAGATTAGGAGTTATAAGGTCGTCCCTTTTGTTAAGTAGCTTTAACAGACTCAGTGCTTTATCTCTTTGACCATGTGTTTCAATACTTCTCGCCCGTGATATTACATCTTCGACAGTAATGTCTCGTCTATTTTTTAGGCCTAGGTCTTTCAGTATATGGATATGGTCATTGTCGATGTACTCTATTGGAAATACTCCTTCTCCTTCATTCCAAAGTGTTGACACAACTTCATCAGTCGGATCAAAGAGATCACAAGCTCGCTTAATTTTACCGTCACTTGTTTTCAAAAACGAAGTTGCTTTAAGTTTAGAAAGTAAACAACTGCTTTGGTTATTGCTCCACCTTTCCATAATCCATTTTATGAGTTCTTCGATATCATTTTCTAACACATTATCCAGCATCTGGCAAATTGCTTCATCTCTACTGCAAGTCATTAGTTGAAGCACGGATGCAAATATGTCATCAGTAGTATCGTACAATCCAATCATTTTCTCTGTTGTAGGGAATTTTGGGAGCTCCATAGCTTTTGCAACTTTGCAAATACCTAAAGCTGGAAACAATTTTTTATCTGGAAATGATAAAAATATTGGCAAAATACAGTAACGTAAATATTCTTCAGAATCCTTGTGAATTGAATCAGGTGGAATTTTAGACATAAATGTTCGTAATATCTCTTTGTCTGTTTGAGAAAGTTGGTTGAGACTACTTGAGATTTCTGACATTGGCAACGCCTTCAACGCCTTTACAACACCTTCCGGTGTCGGATAATGGACAAACTCTTCAGAATAAAGCTTTGGATGTCTGTCTATATTATCTGTAAATGATTTTAAATGAACAACCTTCAAACCCATTTTCTCTAATACTGTTTCAACCTTTGGGTCAATACTTCTGAGAGTCGTGCTCGCAGATATTAAATAGGATATTTTTTTCAGCGGCATCAGTCTAATCTCCATCGCGTTGTCTGCCATTTGTTTTGGAATCAATGGTAGCTCTGGGAAGTCTTGCAAGTTTTTCTTAAAATCACTATTAAGCATGTCCCAACACAATTTCAGCCAAGTCATCGGTGGGTGTTGATTTTGTCCAGGTGTCCATTCCACTTCTTTGCCATTGTGCCAGTTTGTTGGTAGTGTTTCCTTAACAATACTAACCACTGAATTCACTGTAAGGTGGCTTATCTGTGGGAAACCTATAATAAAATAATATACAAAATAGATTGTAAATATATTTTCGATTTACTTTACGGATTGCTTTTTAAGTAAACCAATGATAATACGCTTTTAACAATATTATTTTAATATTGTTATTCATTAAGTTGCATGTTCAAAAAGTCCAATACATGGAATAACTTCTAGACAGTATATATATATAGATTCTAAGAACTTGACTGATTGAATGTCGGAAAAATAGTTCCACCCATGCCCTACAAATTCCTACGATCTATGTAATGGTATATAAATTAAATATTTACTGGGATATTAGGGTCATAGTTCAATTATAAACCTTAGTGAACTAGATGCTGTACTGTGCCCCTCGACTTCATCTCGGGACATAGTACAGCCTCCAGTCGTATAATTTAACCATCCCTATCATCCTAGTAAATATTCGTATAATTATTCAATGTGGGTTTTTGCTTCCGCCCCGTAGCAACCTTAACACAATATAAACAAATAGATGGATAGTAATAAGAGTGCTCGAACAGGAACACAATCTTAAAATCGTATAAATTATAACCCTTCGGAGAAAAGTTCATTTTTTCAGTTAACAACTAAAAAGTGAACATTTTGTTGAAGGGCTTTGCCTCATACGATTTTAGCATCACTGAGATTGATTGCTTCTAGAGCTTGCCTCATGAAATGTATAAATGGAAGAAGTCCCGAGGACAGGACGAAATATACTTTTTACAACATTTTAGCATTTACATTGGAAACTAAAATGATATAAAATTGTTAGATAAAAGGAAGTTGAATAGAGCCAACTTCATGCCTATCTTGCTCAACATGCCATAGAGAATAATCGAAATGGAAATCTAATTTACAACCTTTAATTGTACTAAAAATTCTTTTAACTTTATGAGGTGTTTTCTGTGTTTAATTTCATGAATGTGTATTGGTATTTCATTCCATATTTTGGTGCCTACAGAAGTAATTAAAAATTTTCCAGTTGTAGTGGCTGCCTTCGGCTGATTATAGATTTCCCTTGATTTTTGTCTAGTTACATGTGGATGTGTGATATGTGTATTAAATATGCATTTAAATCGTACAATGTATCATAATAGAGATCAAACATAAATAGATACATAATTTGTGTAACATCAAATATATATTTGTGTAACATATAAATATACAATATTTATCAAATTCAATTGTTAAACAAAGGAAGAGAGTGAGAGGTAAAATCACTGTGTTATTGCTCTTACTGCCATTTTTGGAGTAGTATGATAGGCTGTTACTAAGATGGGTAAAATTCTGCCCCACACCTCTAGTCCATATGTGATGTGTAGCTGTTTAAACGATATGTATAGCAATATATAAAAATAGTTTGTGAAAGTATGATTCTTAACTTAAATATAATTATGACTTTCCTTTTAATTATGGACCTTGTTTTTTCAACACGACTTTTCGAATTTAGGTTTCTGTCAATGGTGAGTCCCATAAAAACAGCTTCTGTTACCTCTATATCATCCCTCATTATTATTATTTTTATTATTATTATTATTATTATTATTATTATTATTATTATTATTATTATTAACATTATTAATATTATGAGAAAATTTAACAAAGTTACAAGGACGCAATTTTTATGTGTTAGTGACGATCCAGTGAAGGGTGTAAATTTGAGGGTCTTTTCAATTTTCGAGGACCAGACCTAAATATCTTTTTTAAAATACCAATGGGTCTAAATGAAACATTCTATAACACTTTGTAAAGGTCTTGAAAACAATTTATTACATTTTTGTAATGATCCGCAGTATGGTGCTGATCTGAGAACCATTTAAAGGAAAACGTCTCAGACCACATATTTCGAAAACGGATCAACTGATCTGAATGAAATATTAACCAAGTTACAAGGAAGGAATTATTATGTGCTGGCGACGAATCATTAAAGGGTGTAAATGGGAGGGTCATTTCAATTTTTGAGGACCCAGACCTAAATATCTCTTCAAAAAAATCAATAGGTATAATTTAAACCTTGTATAATAGTTTGTCAAGGTTGAGTAAAGAAATGATTAAATTTTTGTGACGATCCAGAGTATAGTGTAGATGAAGACCATTGAAGGGAAAACGTCCCAGACCACATATTTCGAAAACGGATCAACTGATTTGAATGAAACATTCGGAGAAAGTTTAACCAAGTTACAAGGAAGATAGTATTATGTGTTGGTTACGAATCAGTCAAGGGTGTACACTGGAGGGTCATTTAATTTTTTTGAGATCTCAGATGTTAATATCTATAAAAAGTTTTCAATGGGTGTAAATGTAACTTTCTATAATAGTTTGTAAAGGTCCAGTATAGAAATGACTGAATTTTGGGTGTGAATATGAGGATCATTTAAAGGAAAACGTCCCAGAACAGATATTTCAAAAATGGGTCAACTGATTCCGAATAAAACATTCGGGAAAGTTTAACCCAAACCTTCAAACAATATCAGTCAGTGACACATGCATCCATACTTGGTAAAAAATTAAATACACATGATTACAGTAGGAAAGGAAACAAAGCTTTATCATCCCTCATTGGTTGTCCTGTGCATGTATTTGAAAGCTTTCGTTTTTTTCTCGGCTGCATGTTGTGTGATCCTTTACAAAATATATGATAATCAGAATTACATGATTAATATATTATTTTCTGTCATGATGATCTTGCTGCTGGCTAAATATGACTAATATAATGATAATACAAAACACTTAAACTTACCGTATCTGCGATCCTTGTTAAAAGACGCAATGTTTTCCATATGTTGTCGAAGACTTCCTTCAATATCGTTATCGTCATCAAGAAACTTTTCCTTAACGTTGAAGAACAGCTCTATTGGATATTGCTTCGTAGTGATATAGATGTCACTACTCTCATTCCTAGCACATTGAAACCTAGTGAATGTTTTGTCAGCGAGGGGTAGGAGAGCTACACCCTCAAGGTCAGTGTAGCATTCGTCTTTTAGTATGTACTCGAGTAGCATCAGTTTTTGCTTTCTATCAATGTCATCGAGTGAAAGATTTCGAATACACTCTCTTGTATACCTCGGTGTCACCTCATCAACGTTGTCATTAATGAACTTTTTCACTGCTTCGTACACATGGTCTGGTGGCGTTACGACTGGCTTGTCTAGTTTTATCAGCAGCTCAACTAATGTCTTATGAACCGAATGGCTGCGGCATGCATAATCAAATACTGCCTCACTAGCATCAACCCACTTTCCACCACTTGATTTAGTGTAGAAAACCTTTTCGCTCTTTAGCAAACACATCATTGGTTCCACCATCTCATCCCAGTGTCCCAGTGGTTTAGTAATGTCAGGCCAAGCTTTATAAATACACTCTACTGGAAGACGAAGACTTTCGCTGGTTACAGCATCGACAATGAGCTTTGCATAAGCTTTTGGGAGAACCGTGCCTACGAGATACTTGTTCCATAAGGCTGAGTTATCTTCGATTCTGTCTTCACTCGGCCACTTGATAGAGCGACGGTCTGGACTTACAGCAAATGCTCCATTCACATGAACAGGAAGGCATGTAGCGCTCTCTTCTGGTGGCAGCGGCAAAAAGCAGAACGTTCGGCCTTTGACTTTGACAGAATCCAGCGACATTGCTACTCCGACCCAAGCTGAAAGACCCTCTTCTTTAGATGTCATCTGAGTCTCTACATCTTGCGGCCAACATATGTATGTGCAGACGAACCAATTCCTTTTGTTTTCTTTTGTAATGTCTGATGAGCAGACGTCAATAGTCATCTTATAACTTTCTGCCAAATCTTTCTTTTGTCTATCCTTCCAATTGGTTTCGACGCCATCACAAATTCGCCGCCTAGCTCTGCGCACCTGATCTGCTGTATCATCGGACAATGCTGCTGAAATCTTTAGAGTTTTCTTGGAGTCTGAATCAATAGTGAAAACTTTTACAGTTTCGATATTCTGTCTCTTATACACATCTAGATGTGTATAAGAGACAGAGATAATATCGACAACTGTCCAGGAATACCAAACAGTGTGCAAATTGACACTGATAGTGATGGTTTGGGAGACGCGTGTGATAGTGACGATGACGATGATGGCATCCGGGATGTTTACGATAACTGCAGACTGATTCCAAACACCGATCAAGCTGACAGGCTTATTACTCATTAAACTATTACTATTATTATTATTATTATCATCATCATTATTATTATTATTTCTTAACTCCTTTCTTTATTATTATATATAAAAATTAACATACAGTATGCAATGGGAACTAAATAATTTAAAATTGTTAGTCATTAAATTACTACTACTGCTTTATTATTATTATTATCATCATCATTTCTAATTTTTCTTCTTTCTTGATTATAAAAAAAAAAACATTTTAGCATTTACAACAGAAACTAAAATGATATAAAATTGTTAGATAAAAGGAAGTTGAATAGAGCCAACTTCATGCCTATCGTGCTCAACATGCCATACAGAATAATCGAAATGGAAATCTAAGTTACAACCTTTTATTGTACTAAAAATTCTTTTAACTTTATGAGGTGTTTTCTGTGTTTAATTTCATGAATGTGTATTGGTATTTCATTCCATATTTTGGTGCCTACAGAAGTAATTAAAAATTTTCCAGTGTTAGTGGCTGCCTTCGTCTGATTATAGATTTCCCTTTGATTTTTGTCTAGTTACATGTGGATGTGTGATATGTGTATTAAATATGCATTTAAATCGTACATGTATGATAATAGAGATCAAACATAAATAGATACATAATTTGTGTAACATCAAATATATATCTGTGTAACATATAAATATAATATATTTAGCAAATTCAATTGTTAAACAACGGAAGAGAGTGAGAGGTAAAATCACTGTGTTATTGCTCCTACTGCCAATTTTGGAGTAGTATGATAGGCTGTTACTAAGATGGCTAAAATTCTGCCCCACACCTCTAGTTCATATGTGACGTGTGGCTGTTTAAACGATATGTATAGCAATATATAAAAATAGTTTGTGAAAGTATGTGTCTTAACTTAAATATAATTATGACTGTCTTTTTAATTATGGACCTTGTTTTTTCAACACGACTTTTCGAATTTAGGTTTCTGTCAATGGCGAGTTCCATAAAAACAGCTTCTGTTACCTCTACATCATCCCTCATTATTATTATTTTTATTATTATTATTATTATTAACATTATTATTATTATGAGAAAATTTATCAAAGTTACAAGGACGCAATTTTTATGTGTTAGTGACGATCCAGTGAAGGGTGTAAATTTGAGGGTCTTTTCAATTTTCGAGGACCAGACCTAAATATCTTTTTAAAAAATACCAATGGGTCTAAATGAAACATTCTATAACACTTTGTAAAGGTCTTGAAAAAAATTTATTAAATTTTACCATTTAAAGAAAAACGTCTCAGACCACATACTTCGAAAACGGATCAACTGATCTGAATGAAACATTCGGAAAGGATTTAACCAAGTTACAAGGAAGGAATTATTATGTGCTGGCGAGGAATCATTAAAGGGTGTAAATGGGAGGGTCATTTCAATTTTTGAGGACCCAGACCTAAATATCTCTTCAAAAAAATCAATAGGTATAATTTAAACCTTGTATAACAGTTTGTCAAGGTCGAGTAAAGAAATGATTAAATTTGACGATCCAGAGTATAGTGTAGATGAGGACCATTGAAGGGAAAACGTCCCAGACCACATATTTGGAAAACAGATCAACTGATTTGAATGAAACATTCGGAGAAAGGTTAACCAAGTTACAAGGAAGATAATATTATGTGTTGGTTACGAATCAGTCAAGGGTGTACATTGGAGGGTCATTTAATTTTTTTGAGATCTGAGATGTTAATATCTATAAAAAGTTTTCAATGGGTGTAAATGTAACTTTCTATAATAGTTTGTAAAGGTCCAGTATAGAAATGACTGAATTTTGGGTGTGAATATGAGGACCATTTAAAAGGAAAACGTCCCAGAACAGATATTTCAAAAATGGGTAAACTGATCCCGAATAAAACTTTCGGGAATGTTTAACCCAAAACTTCAAACAATATCAGTCAGTGACACGTGCATCCATACCTGT
>NW_022688869.1:681230-688600 GCF_011630105.1 Anneissia japonica | reverse complement strand
TGGAGGGTCATTTAATTTTTTTGAGATCTGAGATGTTAATATCTATAAAAAGTTTTCAATGGGTGTAAATGTCACTTTCTATAATAGTTTGTAAAGGTCCAGTATAGAAATGACTGAATTTTGGGTGTGAATATGAGGATCATTTAAAGGAAAACGTCCCAGAACAGATATTTCAAAAATGGGTCAACTGATTCCGAATAAAACATTCGGGAAGGTTTAACCCAAACCTTCAAACAATATCAGTCAGTGACACGTGCATCCATACTTGGTAAAAAATTAAATACACATGATTACAGTAGGAAAGGAAACAAACCTTTATCATCCCTCATTGGTTGTCCTGTGCATGTATTTGAAATCTTTCGTTTTTTTCTCGGCTGCATGTTGTGTGATCCTTTACAAAATATACGATAATCAGAATTACATGGTTAATATATTATTTTCTGTCATGATGATCTTGCTGCTGGCTAAATATGACTTATAATGATAATACAAAACACTTAAACTTACCGTATCTGCGATCATTGTTAAAAGACGCAATGTTTTCCATATGTTGTCGAAGACTTCCTTCAATATCGTTATCGTCATCAAGAAACTTTTCCTTAACGTTGAAGAACAGCTCTATTGGATATTGCTTCGTAGTGATATAGATGTCACTACTCTCATTCGTAGCACATTGAAACCTAGTGAATGTTTTGTCAGCGAGGGGTAGGAGAGCTATACCCTCAAGGTCAGTGTAGCATTCGTCTTTTAGTATGTACTCGAGTAGCATCAGTTTTTGCTTTCTATCAATGTCATCGAGTGAAAGATTTCGAATACACTCTCTTGTATACCTCGGTGTCACCTCATCAACGTTGTCATTAATGAACTTTTTCACTGCTTTGTACACATGGTCTGGTGGCGTTACGACTGGCTTGTCTAGTTTTATCAGCAGCTCAACTAATGTCTTATGAACCGAATGGCTGCGGCATGCATAATCAAATACTGCCTCACTAGCATCAACCCACTTTCCACCACTTGATTTAGTGTAGAAAACCTTTTCGCTCTTTAGCAAACACATCATTGGTTCCACCATCTCATCCCAGTGTCCCAGTGGTTTAGTAATGTCAGGCCAAGCTTTATAAATACATTCTACTAGAAGACTTTGGCTGGTTACAGCATCGACAATGAGCTTTGCATAAGCTTTTGGGAGAACCGTACCTACGAGATACTTGTTCCATAAGGCTGAGTTATCTTCGATTCTGTCTTCACTCGGCCACTTGATAGAGCGACGGTCTGGACTTACGGCAAATGCTCCATTCACATGGACAGGAAGGCATGTAGCGCTCTCTTCTGGTGGCAGTGGCAAAAAGCAGAACGTTCGGCCTTTGACTTTGACAGAATCCAGTGACATTGCTACTCCGACCCAAGCTGAAAGACCCTCTTCTTTAGATGTCATCTGAATCTCTACATCTTGCGGCCAACATATGTATGTGCAGACGAACCAATTCCTTTTGTTTTCTTTTGTAATGTCTGATGAGCAGACGTCAATAGTCATCTTATAACTTTCTGCCAAATCTTTCTTTTGTCTATGCTTCCAATTGGTTTCAACGCCTTCACAAATTCGCCGCCTAGCTGTGCGCACATGATCTGCTGTATCATCGGACAACGCTGCTGAAATCGTAAGAGTTTTCTTGGAGTCTGAATCAATAGTAAAAACTTTTACAGTTTCGATATTCTTCAGGAATAATAGCATCAAACTTGCATCATCTGAAAATGATAAAAGCAGCTCATTAGCTTTTTCATTGTCGTAAACGTTTTTCGAAATATCAGATTTGTGTTTCCTTAATGGGAATCGAAAGAGTGTTCCTTTGAAGTCGATTGTCTGCATTTCACCAGAAAAGATTGTCTTGTTGTCAAAGACATTGTTGTATGGCACGAATTGATGACTATAATTCTGATCATTTACGATACGCAAGTGTTTCTGCGATTTATCATTCAACACAAACCGGAAGCCTGTTTCAGGTCTACCACCTTCCAGTGAAAATATCTTTTCTGTCGGATCCATGTAAGCAAGATAATTTCCACTGAGAATGCTTGGTACATCTACAATGCAACAAAAATAACCTTCGATTAATTATATAGTTTAAAAACATACATTATCTAATGTACTGCATACGTATCAGGGTGGACTGCTGAAAGTTGGAATATATGCCTATATATATATATGCCTATATATATATATATATTTACATATACATACATATGAATATATATGTATATATATACACACATGTATATATACACACATACGTATATGTATATATATATATATATATATATATATATATATATATATATACAATATATACAGTATATATACGTTCGTTCGTTTCTAGGTAAAATAATACCTAGGAAATTGTTTAAGCATATAGGTCATTGGCCCAAATACAATATAAATGTAATTCATAAAATAATCAGCTTCTATAATGTGTGAGTAGGCTATTAAAATAATGGTTTCTATTTTTGTATGCAAGATAAGTGAACTTGACAAGGTTATAATATATATATTTTGATTTTTAGAGGACGTTAATACATTTTTCTAGGAAAGTTAACATAATATGGTGGTAAATATTTTTTTTCTTAATTTTTCATAAAAGGGACATTATAAAATAAAATGGAATTCATCTTCAACTAAATCATAATTAATAGTTTACATACTCGTTCGTTTCTTTGTGTAACTTTCTAAATAAATGTCACTTTTAAATACACAATAACATTTATGTCTTGAAAATGATTTTAAATTGTCAAGAAAATGTTGCCATTCCATGTCCTTAAGACGTAACTTAAATCATTAATGAAACTTCTCTGATTATCTACATTTTGTGCCATCCACACATAACCAAAGCCTATAGAAAAAAGTAAATTTCGAACTTGCATAACCCAACAATTTTCATTTCGTTCTATTTTTCTAATCTGTAACCATAACAAAAATCATAACATTTCACTAAGTACCTGCTCTGATGTATATCCAAAATCGAATTATATTAAGTAGACATGTAATAGATATGGAAAACCGTCGTACAGTGACTATCGGAAAGACGCACAGAGACTTTTTCTCTCATCAGAAAGTAATTTTAGTCTTACACTGTATAAATATCATTAATATAGCTTGTTAATACCTGTCATATGATACACAGACACAAAGCCTATTCCAAATCGACCAACTTTCAGGGGATCCTTTTTCTTGCCACTGTCCGATGGCTTCTGTATCCCATCCCAATCCTCTGGTTTAAAGTAAGCATCGTTGTAGGAGTAAAGAGCAGATCTTTGGTAAGGTCTAAGCTTTTTATGATACAGTTTCTCAGTAGGCCTATCGGATTCACGCATGTCATACAAAAACTGAACTTCCGTAGCTCCAGCGTCTTCTGCATTTTGTGTTAATTCCTAAAATTTGTGATCAAAATTTAATACACAAAACGAAGAATACATTTTTTTTGTAGTTTAATAATTAGTTTACTAATATTAATTACGATTATTGGGGAGATGGAGCGTGGCACGATTAAAAAAAGGCCTCCGCAGCCTGTTTCTAATTTATGCTAGAAAATGTCCTCGTTACGTCAGTTCCCTGGCATTCAGGAATTTTCGTTAGGGATGTTAATGGGAAGGGGCCTATAAATTAACACCCCGATCAGCCCAAACATGGAAGTATGATTTATATGATGTTGGAGTGGTTAAACACTAATATTTTCAGTGGTATTAGATAACAGTTTTAGATTTGCTACAGTTTCTTTCAGTCATAAAGCATATTGTTTATTTATTTATTTATTATTTATTACATATTCGGCACAACAAATCAGAAAATGGCCAGAGGGGTGACAAGCAAGCAGCACAAGTTAAAAAATCACTGCCAGTTAGTTTTCCTATGAAGAGTGTAAATGTTGTGAAACGGAATTTTTAAAACCAATTTCGTTCAGACTTAAACAACGGAGGTTCACAGGAGGATCGTTCCAGAGTTTTGAAGTGCGAACAGGGACCCTATGATCGCGGGAATTTGGTATGAAAAAAAGGAATTCGATGGGAACTTATGCTGGAAATAGCGTGGGGCAAACATAACTCTGGAAATTCTACTCCTGACAAAAGAGGGGAGAAAGGTGAAACATTCTAAGTCGTTCAGAGTAGGCCCTAGGTAAGATTGCTCACTCTAGTTTGTTTCAGTCATAAAACATACATGGATATTGTTTTTAAAGACTGGTCTCAAGCACATAAGTATTTCTTGTTACATAAATCAATTGTTTCTTTCTATGAACTATTTATCGAAGCGTGTTATTGATAGGTACCAAAATCGGGCCTACTTATGGTGTTCTTACCTTTAAGATCTGTCCGTCCGTGTAACTTTGCAATATATTTTGGATATGTTTAAGTAGCGGTGGAGTTTTCTGACCAAAAGCACCAAGTTCTTCAAGTTTAAAGAAAACCATCATGCCAATAGTATTCATAAATTGATTAAAAACATTTAAAAAATAAACTAAATACAACGAAAAATAAAACTAAGTCGGAAATTTAATACGCGCATACACATTAAATGTACGCATTCGGTAAATTACCTATCTTTTATTTCATGTTTATAACATTTCAGTCATAATTGTTTTATATTGTTGATTGACGAATTTGTTTTTACTTACTGGCCAATCGACCATGCTTGTTTTGGTCACGTGTAAACAATTACATAATGTAATCCAAGGTATAATTTACCTTCTTTTACATTGAATTGTCCTGAAGGCCAAAAAAATAAATTTTTGTGTTGGCCACGTTTTGGGAAAATCCAAAAAAAAAATGGGTAGGAAAACTTTTTCTTTTTTAAAAGTATAAAATACACAAAATAATACAACAATTTTGGTTTCCCAATGCACCAAAATAGGCTAGGCCTTGGTCTCCTAGCCTAGTCCAAGGCTATTTCAGCCTTATTATCTCATGGAAAAACAAAATATTGTTCCTTGCAGTGTAAAAAAAAACAAAAAAAAAAAACAAAAAAAACCTAAAATGCCGACCCTGAATTTCGTAAAATTTGGGTCAGTCGGGCGTGGCCAACACAATATTTTTTTATTTTTATTTGGCCTAATGAACCATCGCGCTTTCAACAAAAATTCCCCGTCGAAGCCTACACTTTTTGTACAATAATATATTCACAGACTATTGTTTACTACAAACTTACCGTCGTCAGCGGATGATGCAGATTGTTTTCTTTTTCTTTTAGGAGCCATTTTAGATACCGCGTAAATTCTGTTGGGCACTCACACTGAAAAATATGTGAAAGTAAAAAATGTAATGATTAAGACTGCCCTCTTTGTCATTTACTAAAAATTTCATGTTTATAAATTATATATTATGGGTTTATAGCAATAATAAGGATAATATGATAATTTTAGAGTATATCATAAGGTCAGCTGATACACAGGACTCTCTCAAGTAAATGAAATAATGTGATGCTGTCTTAAAAAAAATTACGAGGCTTTTGAGAGTTGAGATGTTTCAGGACCCTGATATTGGAAGGCGAACATCCAAGCTACATTTCAAAATGACGATGATGATTACTATTATTATCATACCATGCGTTGATATCAGATAAACAAAATTTTTACACAGCTTCTTTAAATTTATATACAAAAATGTAAATAATGGATAACTTCGGCATTGAACATGAATCATTATATTTATGAGAAAGTACAGTGTTTACCTTTTTTCAAAAATATGACAGAGCATGTTCAAGGTCATTTGAAATGAATTTAGGCAGTGGTAGGCTTTTCAAAACTGAGTGTTATTGATAAGTGGAAGTGGAATATTGTTGTCACTTGTGGGTGTCCTAAATGGTGTAAAGCCCGTAAACTCTCAGGGCTGCAGCCCTGGGCCCCCACTCAAAAAGGGGCCCAAGTGGGTTCTTCCTACTACTACCTAGCACTTTACTACCGAGCCTTAACAGTGGCATAACGCATGTGCTTACTGGTTGCCCAGTCACAGTTCCAAATCGGTCCTGGTGAGAGGGCACGATGGCTCCTCTTACTACTACCAAGTACTCTACTAAAAGGCTTTGACATTATGGTAACTTTTTCTATAATTTTCAAAAAACCAAAAAGACCAAAATCCCACAAACACACTCCTTGGTATAATAATTATTCTAGTAGAAGGCACACCTCCTTCTATGAACAGCATTTTTCTATACAGCTTTGACCAGTTATGTAACGTGTGGAAACCCCCCCCCCCCACTCTAACCAAATCTTACTACTACCCACTACTCTTAATACGATGCTTTTGACAATACGGTACATTTTCTTTTAATTTTCAAAAATGTATGGAGCCCTGTTCGGCAACATCTCCATCCACCCTAAAATCTGCTTTCGCCCTAACATGGCAATAAATCAAGAATTAAACATATTATAGTTGGCCTATTATTAAATATAATATGAAAAAGCATTATACTTAACATGTTAAGATCGATTAAAACAATGTTCTATGAATAATTTGGATAGTCGGAGGATAAAGGCCTACAACACCATTGATTAGACCATAAAGAAAGATTGTCATTTCATTCAGATTGCCTCATCATGTTTTTGAGCAAAATTATGATATATCAAAACAATCGATCAATTTAATTACATAACAGTCTTTATATTGGTATTTTTAAAGCCTACAACATAAACTAGTAGGCCTCAATCATTACATTTTCATAGTGTTAATATACCCTACTATTTAAATGTTAATGGTACCTTAAGGAATACAAAATAGTATATTAAATACTCCAAGTATCGAAATGCATGCAATCGTGTCGAGATTCAATATTAATTATGTCATCATAATTCCTGATGATGACATAATTAATGTTGAAATATTTAATCCTGAGACAGTGGTGTGCATTTCAATACTTAAGTATTTATTATACTATATTATCTGAGATCCTTTCGGTTTATGGAATGCTAACCAGTGTTGCCATTTGGCCTTTTTGACGCCCAGATTCCTCAAATCTGTCCGTATAAAAATTTGCCTGGCTGTAACGTTTGAAAAGTCACGGCCAAACTATATTTGGCCGAATTTGGCCGAATTTTTAAAAAGTTTACATTTTTATTTTTCAATAGGCCTAATATAACGTAAACTTGTTTTGGATATGTTGTTTTGTTTTCTTAAATTCATATTTGATTGTAATCATGTACCTTTGTTAGTACTTGCTGCCTGCTTCCCGGACCCCTTTAGCCGATTGGACGTAAGAAAGTTTATTTAAAAGATAACAGTTACTTAATTTAAATTGTTCGGATGAAATAGTTTATTTTATATGAAGTTTCCTCGTTTAAGCTTTATGAAGACAGTTCAATGCAAGTTTGTACCATATATTGTGTGTGTTT
>NW_022688869.1:680777-681170 GCF_011630105.1 Anneissia japonica | reverse complement strand
TTTGAATTGTATAGGCCTATGTGCTGCAGTGTTCTTTATGTAGAATTCGATGTGATCATTCAGGTCCGATGGCACCTCCAATTTCAAGCAAGCGTTGTGCCAGAGACTTCTTCGAAGTTACTCTAGAGTTAGGTTGTATATGAGAATGAAGAAGATAATTCTGATAGCAATATTGATTTATTGCTTTAAGTACTGCGACAATAAAATTAAGAGGCGAATTTAGAAAGTTTAGATATAAAGTATTTATTAAAGTTTTCATAGGTTTGTTTTAACGCCTGTTACCACTACAGTACTAGCCTATAACTTAATTCACCGCGGATTTGCCAATAGCAGGCCCTTAAATGTTTTGCTCTAGCATACTGTAGTTACCAACCTGAGTGGTTTGAAATGCGT